>NC_135232.1:1124641705-1124944735 GCF_051348905.1 Ranitomeya variabilis | reverse complement strand
TATGATTATCCATGACACGAAAAGGTAATTATAGAAGATTGGATTTTTTTTTTTTATCCAGAATTCTTACAAGGCAATTCTCACATATGTTTTCTCACAGGGATAAACTGGGATGAAACATTCTGGCTTTCAGCTATACAATTTATGTAAACTCATTAATGGAATTGACAATTACAGACTGCCCAAAGCCTCCATCAAAGGAACACAAGACAACAAAACTTGGCTTTAGCCAGACGTTATTTAATGAGTATCTGATGATCCCTGGCTCTTGCATCAGACTTGACCAATTAATAGATTATTGCTTCCCTCTGACGCATGGTAGCTGAAGCTTAGAACTGATTATTTTTTTAATATTATTATTTTTTTTTTTACTTTCTGTTTTTATGTCCATATGGATTGACACAAAACAAAAACAGAAAACAACTGCCAAATCATTTTCGCATAAAATCAGCAAAAAAAGATAAAAATGATAAAACGAGCAAAAATCTATATATAAAACTCTATTCAATAGACATAACATGAGGAGACTGCTGCCGTATTCAGCTGCTGCGATATACTAATGCCATAGCTTGTTCACTCATGTCACGTACACCTCAAAAACATATCTAGAATTTGATGTTAATGTTGCAAAAACTCTTACTGTAGCTCTTATTCATCTTCAACCGGACTATAATAATAATCTTTATTTTTCTATAGCGCCAACATATTCTGCAGCGCTTTACAGTTTGCACACATTATCATAACTGTCCCCGATGGGGCTAAAAAACCAAATACATTATCAGTATGTCTTTGGAATGTGGGAGGAAACTGGAGTACTGGGAAGGAAACCCACGCAAACACAGGGAGAACATACAAACTCCTTGCAGATGTTGTCCTTGGTGGGATGTGAACCCAGGAACCCAGCGCTGTAAGGCTGCAGTGCTAACCATTGAGCCACCATGCTGCCCTCTCCAATCCATCTGGAATACAGCAGCCAGGATCACATTCCTGTCCAACCTCTACACTGATGCCTCTACCCTGTGTCAGTCATTGCACTGGTTACCCCTCCAATACAGAGTCCAATATAAACTTATCACTCTCTACTATTCAGCACCACCATACATGTCCTCCCATATCTCTGTCTATCATCCTACCTGTCGTCTCCATTCGGCTAATGTTCTAAGAATAATATTCTCAATAATCCAAACTTCCCACTTTTGTCTTTAAGACTTCTCATGCAAATTCTCAGGAATTAACTATGACAGACAACTTGATTCATTCTCAATACTTAAACTTTGAAACATGCCCTAAAATCACTTTTCTTTAGACTGACCTATCACCTCACCTCACTCACCTAACTATTCTCATTTTGCCTTAGCAAAATTTTCCTCTGAATTTGGTCCCTTGTATCATCTGTTCACACATCTTCTATACACCTAATACTTGTACACATACTAGGTGGTGACCAGTTCATGCAGTTTTATATGAATGCCCTATTTATTATATTGATGGCTGGACCGTACATTATAAGCACTGTATTTTTTACCTTTAATGTCTCCCCTATTTCCTTGTAGATTGTAAACTTGTGAGCAGAAGGACCCTCACTCCTCTCGGTATCTGTTGAATTATGTGTTAATCTGTAATGCCTTTATTTTCTGTACAAGTCCTATTTAAAATGTAAAGTGCTGTGGAATATGTTGGTGTTATAGAAAGAAAAAATATATATTATTTTCACAACCACACTGAAATCATTATTTACTCAATGATGCTGTACTTGTAGCCTCATTTGATAAAATAAATTAAATTTGCTTTAATATGATTTTTGTTGGCATAATTTGATAGTTAAAAAATAAAATGAATCATACTTTTGTATTCAAAATTATTTTACTGTTATAGCCCCTGTAGCTGAACCCAGCCATATATAAATATTAATGAGACCCCCGCTCAGTTTATTCATTTCACATAGCCATTTTATCCAAAAGATTCTAAATCGTATTATAATTTGTTATCATACCTAGGTAATGCCTTTTGACAAACTATTACATTAAAGGGAAGTTATCATGTCTAGGAATGCTGCAGATTTATGGGTAATCTGCAGGTAAATTAGTATGAAATGTATCTGGTTCTTACTGGGGCAGCGGCTACAGGGAGAAAACGATGCTATGTTCTCCCTGCAGCTGTTCGCTTCCAGTCATAAAAGAAGTTTAGTGAGTTTTAACGGTCATTGCTCACTACACAGTAAAGTGTGTCTGATAACTCAGAAACATAGGGAGCTAATATCCCAGTGTATAAAATACATGTAAATAAGTGTTTAGTCTTGTTAACCTTAGAAAAGACCCATATTTTATTAATTATCACAAAAACAAGACAGGTAATAACTAGTGTTGAGCATTCCGATACCGCAAGTATCGGGTATCGGCCGATACTAGCGGTATCGGAATTCCGATACCGGGATTCCGATACTTGGCGCGTATCGGATACCGGAATCGGAAGTTCAATGATTCAAAATTCAGAAATTCAGCCAATGAGAAAGATTCCAAGTGTGGGCACATCCTGTTTAGCATGGAGGGCATGAAACTACTGGCAAGGCTGTGATTGGCTGCTGAAATGATGTCATGATGCAGTTTAAAAGTCGCTGGCGCCATTTTCCGATCACTCTGCTGTGAATTCAGTTAGTGACAGGACGCTGTTTGCTGACTGAGGGACAGTTTAGAGATAGCGATTTGCTTCTTTGTGCTTTCCAAAGGCTAATTTAGCAACCGCTGTGTTCACCTACTATTCACCTTGCTTTTGCCTTGTAGCGCTGTTTTCACAGCGATCTGCAAGGTCTGTGTGTGTGTGTGTGTGTGAGTGCAGCCCACTCTCTAGTCTGAGTGCAGCCACATAGGCCATCCATAGCTGGTTGTATTCAGTTCAGGGAGGGTGGTTCATTGCCTCATACTGTCCTTTTTTTTTTTTTTTTTGAAGTAGTGCAGGCTGCTGCACATTTTTTCCAAAAATTCCTATTAGTGTCTTTCCACCCGTCTCCAGCTAATTTGTGGAAAAACACTACATAGGATAAAGTAGAGGAGGGTTTTTGGGCCTTGCAGCGCCGTTTACGGCTGTCTGCACGGTCTCCGTGTGACTGCAGCTCGCCCTGTAATCTGTGAGCAGCTATAGCCTGGTTGTCTCCAGCTCAGGGTTTTTCACTGCGTCATACCGCCAAATCAATTTTCTTTTTTTTCAAAGTAGTGTAGTCTGCTGCTAATTTATTTTAAAAAATCCTATTAGTGTCTTTCCACCCGTCTCCAGCTAATTTGTGGAAAAACACTACATAGGATAAAGTAGAGGAGGGTTTTTGGGCCTTGCAGCGCCGTTTACGGCTGTCTGCACGGTCTCCGTGTGACTGCAGCTCGCCCTGTAGTCTGTGAGCAGCCGTAGCCTGGTTGTCTGCAGCTCAGGGTTTTTCACTGCGTCATACCGCCAAATCAATTTTCTTTTTTTTCAAAGTAGTGTAGTCTGCTGCTAATTTATTTTAAAAAATCCTATTAGTGTCTTTCCACCCGTCTCCAGCTAATTTGTGGAAAAACACTACATAGGATAAAGTAGAGGAGGGTTTTTGGGCCTTGCAGCGCCGTTTACGGCTGTCTGCACGGTCTCCGTGTGATTGCAGCTCTATCCGTTGTCAGTTCAGCCCCCAAAAAATAAATAAATAATAAAGTTCACCAAACACACCAGTTACACACCACTTTACATTTGTGTAGGCCACATTAGCTCATATTCAAGTCTAGTCCACACTTTAGAAAATTAGTGTGTCTTATACCTGTTAGGAGGAGTTGCTCAGGAATAAGCACACAAAGCCGTTAGTACTTTTCTGCTTATCTTTATCAGTCAACCAAGATGAAGAAGGCAGTGAGTAAGGCACGTGGGCGTGGGCGTGGGCGCGGAGCAGGGAGGGGACGTGGGGATTCTGTGCCTGCTGCGGGCACCGGTGAGTCATCAGCACCCACTTTCACAAGGGAACAGTCGTTCATGCGCAGCTTTGTCACCGAGCGCCGTACACCGCTGCTGCGTGAAGACCAAATTGAAGCCGTTGTGGGATGGATGGCAGCTAATGCATCAACTTCCATTAGTGCCACATCCTCTCAGACACAGAGCACTGGAGAGCAGCCATCTGTCTCTTCACCACCTGCAAAATTGCCCAGGCAGACAGAGATCCCAGGACGGGAGCAGTCTCTACTTCTGTTCTCTGAATCATCTCTTGGCTTGGAAACAGGGGGCCAGCCAAGCAGCATTGGAGAAATGGAAGAAGAGGCAGGGTGCAGTGATGCCCAACAGCTTTTTCTGTCTTCCTCTGAAGAGGCGGGTGGGCCAGTGGCTCCGGTCACCACCTCGCAGGCCGCATCAGCTGATGATGACACTCAGGTGCCACTTACTGGTGCGTGCTCTGCTGCTGAGACTACCCAGGAGGAGCAGTTGGGGGCAGAGGGTAGTGTAGATGATGAGGTCCTTGACCCATCTTGGCGTCAGGGACAGGAAGGTGGTGGGAGCAGCTCTGAGGAAGAGATTCCCCGTACGGCCCAAAGAGGGAGAGGGAGGGGGAAGACTGCGGATCCTGCAGCCTCCGCTTTGGCACCCGTAAGGAGCATGTCTCTTCCAAAAGTCAAAAGGGGGGCTCCCAAGACTTGCAGTGCCTGGTCCTTTTTTGACACAGTTGCAGATGACATTTGCTATGTCAGATGCAAGGTGTGTCATCAAAAAATCAAAAGAGGTCAAAAAGTCGCCAACCTCAATACCTCCAACATGTGGAAACATGTGCGCAACAGGCACCCGGCGGAGTTAGACAAACACACTGAAGAGCTAGGCCAACCAACAGCGGCAGCTACCACCTCTTCAGCTCGTGTTGCCTCTTCCTCTAGCTCACACGCAGCTGGTTCGGCTTCCTCCCAGGATCGCCGTGGAAGAACCTCTGGCCCTGTTGTCCAGAGACCCGCTGTCATTCCACCCGCAGCACCACTTTCCCAGTCAACCACACACTCCCAGCCCAGTCTACAGCCATCGGTAGTACAGGCATGGGAGAAAAGGCGGCCTTTCTCGTCAAACCACCCACGAGCACAGGCTCTGACTGCAGGCATTGCCAAACTTCTGTCACTGGAAATGCTGTCATTCAGGCTGGTGGAGACTGACAGCTTCCGTGACTTGATGTCATTGGCAGTCCCACAGTACAGTGTGCCCAGCCGCTTTTACTTCAGCAGGCAAGCCGTCCCTGCCCTGCACAAGCATGTGGAGGGACACATAAAACACGCGCTACTGAACGCCGTCAGTAGCAAGGTCCACCTCACCACCGATGCGTGGACCAGTCAACATGGACAGGGGCGATACCTTTCCCTCACTGCCCATTGGGTTAATGTCGTTGAGCCGGGTACAGACCGTGCGAGTGGCGCAGGACGTGTCCTGCCCACTCCAAGGATTGCAGGAATCCATTCTGTACGCATTGACTCCTCCTCTTACACCAGTTCCTCAGAATCATCGCTGCAGGAGCCGTCACAGTCCACCTCCACATGGACCCGTGATGAACGTGTACCTGTTACGACTGACATGAGCACAGCCGTGGCCAAACGTCAACAGGCCGTCTTGAAATTAATTTTTTTGGGGAATCGTAGCCACACAGCGCAGGAGCTCTGGAATGCCATCAAGCAGGAGAGCGATGTGTGGTTTGAGCCAGCGAATCTCCAGCCAGGCATGGTAGTGTGTGATAATGGCCGAAATCTGGTGGCAGCCCTGGGCCTCGGCAACCTCACTCACATCCCATGTCTGGCACATGTGCTCAATTTGGTCGTGCAGAGTTTTTTGAGGGACTATCCGGATCTTGATGCACTGCTGCACAAGGTCCGCCTAGAGTGTGCTCACTTGCGGCGTTCCAGCACGGCAAAAGCGCGCATTGCGGCTCTGCAGCGCCGACACCGCCTGCCGGAACATCGCATCATATGTGACCTACCTACCAGGTGGAATTCCACGTTACATATGTTGGAGCGGTTGTGTGAGCAGCAGCAAGCTGTAATGGAGTACCAGCTGTATCAGGCGCAAAAAAGTCGCAGTCAGCGCCGTACAGACTTCACAACCACAGAGTGGGCCACTATGAAGGATGTCTGCCAGGTTTTGCGTCCCTTTGATTATTCCACGCGGATGGCGAGTGCAGATGATGCACTAGTCAGCATGACTGTCCCCCTTATCTGCCTGCTTGAAAAATCACTGCAAGCGCTAAGGGATGATGTTGTGGAAGAGGTGGAGGATGAGGATTCACCACTTCCATCATCTTCTGGACAGTCAGCACCACGTGGTTCCTCACAAACGCGTAGGCAGGGGACAGTTTGTGAGGAGGATGAGGAGGAGTCAATGGAGGAGGAAGACATCCGTCCAGAGGAGGGAGTTCCCGAATTGTCCAGTACTCAGTGTGTACAGCGAGGGTGGGGTGATGACGAGCGGGCAGAGATCACGCCTCCAGCTGGGGACAGCGTTTCTTGGGCAGTTGGCAGTCTGCAGCACATGGTGGATTACATGCTGCAGTGCCTGAGAAACGACCGCCGCATCGACCACATTCTCAACATGTCTGATTATTGGGTGTTCACCCTCCTCGATCCTCGCTACCGGGACAACGTAGAAAGCCTCATCACACCGTTGAACCGGGAGCGAAAAATGCGGGAGTACCAAGACACACTGGTCAGTTCCATCATCTTCTCCATTCCAACTGAGAGAAGTGCTGCTAGTGCATTCCAAAGCAGCTCAGTGCGTCCAGGCAGTGGTGGAGGCTCTGCACAAAGAGGGAGCAGAAGCAGTGCCTCTGCCCAAGGCAAGACCAGTATGGCCGAACTGTGGCACAGTTTTCTGTGCCCGCCACAAAAGTCTACACCATCACAGACGGCTCCAGTCAGCAGGAGGCAACGGTTCCGTCAGATGGTGACAGACTACATGTCTTGCCCTCTTGCTGTACTCCCAGACGGCTCTTCCCCTTTCAAGTTTTGGGTCTCAAAGCTGGATACATGGCCAGAGCTAAGCCAGTATGCATTGGAGGTCCTGTCTTGCCCTGCGGCCAGTGTATTATCGGAACGTGTCTTTAGTGCTGCAGGTGGTGTACTAACTGACCGTCGCATGCGACTATCCTCCGATAACGTTGACCGGCTTACTTTCCTGAAAATGAACAAGGCCTGGATCTCGCAGGAATTTGCCACTCCTCCTCCTGATTAAATAATTAGGTCACTGTATACGTTATCCAGGTCTCCTGTTGTGTTCATCTTTCTACCACCTGAACTTAAATTCCTGGGCTCCAACACCGCCAGTTGAGGCTCAGATGTGCCGTCTGCACAGTCAAAACATACGACCCAGTGTTATTGGGTTTCAGTAACGTCAGCTGATCCCCAGCTGTGTAGCCGGCAATGTGTCATGCGACCGCCACGCTGACACAACAACTGAAATGTAAGGGAATCTGTCCCCCCCCCCCAAGGCGTTTGTTACTGAAAGAGCCACCTTGTGCAGCAGTAATGCTGCACAAGGAAAAAGGTAGCTATTTTGGTTTTGCTCCTTGCACACGCAAAACTTAACACTTATAAAATGTGTCCACTGATACCGTAAAACCGTCCCGGAGGTGGGACTTTCCTTCGTAATATGACGCAGCACAGCCGTCATTCCTACCCCCCCGGCGCCGCGCCCCGGCTCCTCAGCGTTGTTTGATTCCGTCCCGGAGCCTGCGCTGTTATGTTATCCCGTGGCCAGGCACACTTAGCGCTGCCCGTCTTCTGGCATCATTTGGTGTCAGGCTGGCTGCGCCTGTGCGGCCACGCTGGCCGAGAGCCCGCCTCGCAGTGTCTTCTGATTTAATCCCACTGGGGGCCTGGGATCTATGGACATGCGCAGTGCATATCTGAACCTCCACCTCTCACTCATCTCCCTATGGCTTCTTCAGACTGTTCGGTGTCAGCTGGTCCCTAATAGCATGCCACGGCCGTGACACCGCACAGTCTGAAAAAGAAGCCGTAGGGAGGGGAGTGAGAGGCGAGGATATGCACTGCGCATGGCCATGGATCCCAGGCCCCCAGTGGGATTACATCAGAAGACACTGCGAGGCGGGCTCTCGGCCAGCGCGGCCGCACAGGCGCAGCCAGCCTGACACCAAATGATGTCAGAAGATGGGCAGCGCTAAGTGTGCCTGGCCACGGGATAACATAACAGCGCAGGCTCCGGGACGGAATCAAACAACGCTGAGGAGCCGGGGCACGGCGGCGGGGGGGTAGTAATGATGGCTGTGCTGCGTCATATTACGAAGGAAAGTCCCACCTCCGGGACGGTTTCACGGCTTCAGGGGACACATTTTAAAAGTGTTTAGTTCTGTGTTTGCAAGGAGCATGATGAAAAGAGCCACCTTTTCCTTTTGCATCTTTTGTGCTGCACAAGCTGGCTCTTTCAGCTACAAACGCCTTGGGGGGGGGGGTTAAAGGTTCCCTTTCGACTTTCTCAGGCTTCGGCCTACATTGTGTTCCTCTGCTTTTCCACCTGCCCCTGGGCTCCAACACCGCCAGTTGCCGTCCAGAAGTGCTGTACGCACAGTCAACAGTCCCTCCTCTGTTATTGGGGTTCAGTAACGTCAGCTGTTCCCCTGCTGTGTGTGTGGCAATCCCTCCTACCTCCTCCTACCTCCTCCAACCTCCTCCTCCTCCACCTGTCCCTGGGCTCCAACACCGCCAGTTGCCGTCCAGAAGTGCTGTACGCACAGTCAACAGTCCCTCCTCTGTTATTGGGGTTCAGTAACGTCAGCTGTTCCCCTGCTGTGTGTGTGGCAATCCCTCCTACCTCCTCCAACCTCCTCCTCCTCCACCTGTCCCTGGGCTCCAACACCGCCAGTTGCCGTCCAGAAGTGCTGTACGCACAGTCAACAGTCCCTCCTCTGTTATTGGGGTTCAGTAACGTCAGCTGTTCCCCTGCTGTGTGTGTGGCAATCCCTCCTACCTCCTCCTACCTCCTCCAACCTCCTCCTCCTCCATCTGTCCCTGGGCTCCAACACCGCCAGTTGCCGTCCAGAAGTGCTGTACGCACAGTCAACAGTCCCTCCTCTGTTATTGGGGTTCAGTAACGTCAGCTGTTCCCCTGCTGTGTGTGTGGCAATCCCTCCTACCTCCTCCAACCTCCTCCTCCTCCACCTGTCCCTGGGCTCCAACACCGCCAGTTGCCGTCCAGAAGTGCTGTACGCACAGTCAACAGTCCCTCCTCTGTTATTGGGGTTCAGTAACGTCAGCTGTTCCCCTGCTGTGTGTGTGGCAATCCCTCCTACCTCCTCCTACCTCCTCCAACCTCCTCCTCCTCCACCTGTCCCTGGGCTCCAACACCGCCAGTTGCCGTCCAGAAGTGCTGTACGCACAGTCAACAGTCCCTCCTCTGTTATTGGGGTTCAGTAACGTCAGCTGTTCCCCTGCTGTGTGTGTGGCAATCCCTCCTACCTCCTCCAACCTCCTCCTCCTCCACCTGTCCCTGGGCTCCAACACCGCCAGTTGCCGTCCAGAAGTGCTGTACGCACAGTCAACAGTCCCTCCTCTGTTATTGGGGTTCAGTAACGTCAGCTGTTCCCCTGCTGTGTGTGTGGCAATCCCTCCTACCTCCTCCTACCTCCTCCAACCTCCTCCTCCTCCACCTGTCCCTGGGCTCCAACACCGCCAGTTGCCGTCCAGAAGTGCTGTACGCACAGTCAACAGTCCCTCCTCTGTTATTGGGGTTCAGTAACGTCAGCTGTTCCCCTGCTGTGTGTGTGGCAATCCCTCCTACCTCCTCCAACCTCCTCCTCCTCCACCTGTCCCTGGGCTCCAACACCGCCAGTTGCCGTCCAGAAGTGCTGTACGCACAGTCAACAGTCCCTCCTCTGTTATTGGGGTTCAGTAACGTCAGCTGTTCCCCTGCTGTGTGTGTGGCAATCCCTCCTACCTCCTCCTACCTCCTCCAACCTCCTCCTCCTCCACCTGTCCCTGGGCTCCAACACCGCCAGTTGCCGTCCAGAAGTGCTGTACGCACAGTCAACAGTCCCTCCTCTGTTATTGGGGTTCAGTAACGTCAGCTGTTCCCCTGCTGTGTGTGTGGCAATCCCTCCTACCTCCTCCAACCTCCTCCTCCTCCACCTGTCCCTGGGCTCCAACACCGCCAGTTGCCGTCCAGAAGTGCTGTACGCACAGTCAACAGTCCCTCCTCTGTTATTGGGGTTCAGTAACGTCAGCTGTTCCCCTGCTGTGTGTGTGGCAATCCCTCCTACCTCCTCCTACCTCCTCCAACCTCCTCCTCCTCCACCTGTCCCTGGGCTCCAACACCGCCAGTTGCCGTCCAGAAGTGCTGTACGCACAGTCAACAGTCCCTCCTCTGTTATTGGGGTTCAGTAACGTCAGCTGTTCCCCTGCTGTGTGTGTGGCAATCCCTCCTACCTCCTCCAACCTCCTCCTCCTCCACCTGTCCCTGGGCTCCAACACCGCCAGTTGCCGTCCAGAAGTGCTGTACGCACAGTCAACAGTCCCTCCTCTGTTATTGGGGTTCAGTAACGTCAGCTGTTCCCCTGCTGTGTGTGTGGCAATCCCTCCTACCTCCTCCTACCTCCTCCAACCTCCTCCTCCTCCACCTGTCCCTGGGCTCCAACACCGCCAGTTGCCGTCCAGAAGTGCTGTACGCACAGTCAACAGTCCCTCCTCTGTTATTGGGGTTCAGTAACGTCAGCTGTTCCCCTGCTGTGTGTGTGGCAATCCCTCCTACCTCCTCCAACCTCCTCCTCCTCCACCTGTCCCTGGGCTCCAACACCGCCAGTTGCCGTCCAGAAGTGCTGTACGCACAGTCAACAGTCCCTCCTCTGTTATTGGGGTTCAGTAACGTCAGCTGTTCCCCTGCTGTGTGTGTGGCAATCCCTCCTACCTCCTCCTACCTCCTCCAACCTCCTCCTCCTCCACCTGTCCCTGGGCTCCAACACCGCCAGTTGCCGTCCAGAAGTGCTGTACGCACAGTCAACAGTCCCTCCTCTGTTATTGGGGTTCAGTAACGTCAGCTGTTCCCCTGCTGTGTGTGTGGCAATCCCTCCTACCTCCTCCAACCTCCTCCTCCTCCACCTGTCCCTGGGCTCCAACACCGCCAGTTGCCGTCCAGAAGTGCTGTACGCACAGTCAACAGTCCCTCCTCTGTTATTGGGGTTCAGTAACGTCAGCTGTTCCCCTGCTGTGTGTGTGGCAATCCCTCCTACCTCCTCCTACCTCCTCCAACCTCCTCCTCCTCCACCTGTCCCTGGGCTCCAACACCGCCAGTTGCCGTCCAGAAGTGCTGTACGCACAGTCAACAGTCCCTCCTCTGTTATTGGGGTTCAGTAACGTCAGCTGTTCCCCTGCTGTGTGTGTGGCAATCCCTCCTACCTCCTCCAACCTCCTCCTCCTCCACCTGTCCCTGGGCTCCAACACCGCCAGTTGCCGTCCAGAAGTGCTGTACGCACAGTCAACAGTCCCTCCTCTGTTATTGGGGTTCAGTAACGTCAGCTGTTCCCCTGCTGTGTGTGTGGCAATCCCTCCTACCTCCTCCTACCTCCTCCAACCTCCTCCTCCTCCACCTGTCCCTGGGCTCCAACACCGCCAGTTGCCGTCCAGAAGTGCTGTACGCACAGTCAACAGTCCCTCCTCTGTTATTGGGGTTCAGTAACGTCAGCTGTTCCCCTGCTGTGTGTGTGGCAATCCCTCCTACCTCCTCCAACCTCCTCCTCCTCCACCTGTCCCTGGGCTCCAACACCGCCAGTTGCCGTCCAGAAGTGCTGTACGCACAGTCAACAGTCCCTCCTCTGTTATTGGGGTTCAGTAACGTCAGCTGTTCCCCTGCTGTGTGTGTGGCAATCCCTCCTACCTCCTCCTACCTCCTCCAACCTCCTCCTCCTCCACCTGTCCCTGGGCTCCAACACCGCCAGTTGCCGTCCAGAAGTGCTGTACGCACAGTCAACAGTCCCTCCTCTGTTATTGGGGTTCAGTAACGTCAGCTGTTCCCCTGCTGTGTGTGTGGCAATCCCTCCTACCTCCTCCAACCTCCTCCTCCTCCACCTGTCCCTGGGCTCCAACACCGCCAGTTGCCGTCCAGAAGTGCTGTACGCACAGTCAACAGTCCCTCCTCTGTTATTGGGGTTCAGTAACGTCAGCTGTTCCCCTGCTGTGTGTGTGGCAATCCCTCCTACCTCCTCCTACCTCCTCCAACCTCCTCCTCCTCCACCTGTCCCTGGGCTCCAACACCGCCAGTTGCCGTCCAGAAGTGCTGTACGCACAGTCAACAGTCCCTCCTCTGTTATTGGGGTTCAGTAACGTCAGCTGTTCCCCTGCTGTGTGTGTGGCAATCCCTCCTACCTCCTCCAACCTCCTCCTCCTCCACCTGTCCCTGGGCTCCAACACCGCCAGTTGCCGTCCAGAAGTGCTGTACGCACAGTCAACAGTCCCTCCTCTGTTATTGGGGTTCAGTAACGTCAGCTGTTCCCCTGCTGTGTGTGTGGCAATCCCTCCTACCTCCTCCTACCTCCTCCAACCTCCTCCTCCTCCACCTGTCCCTGGGCTCCAACACCGCCAGTTGCCGTCCAGAAGTGCTGTACGCACAGTCAACAGTCCCTCCTCTGTTATTGGGGTTCAGTAACGTCAGCTGTTCCCCTGCTGTGTGTGTGGCAATCCCTCCTACCTCCTCCAACCTCCTCCTCCTCCACCTGTCCCTGGGCTCCAACACCGCCAGTTGCCGTCCAGAAGTGCTGTACGCACAGTCAACAGTCCCTCCTCTGTTATTGGGGTTCAGTAACGTCAGCTGTTCCCCTGCTGTGTGTGTGGCAATCCCTCCTATCTCCTCCTACCTCCTCCAACCTCCTCCTCCTCCACCTGTCCCTGGGCTCCAACACCGCCAGTTGCCGTCCAGAAGTGCTGTACGCACAGTCAACAGTCCCTCCTCTGTTATTGGGGTTCAGTAACGTCAGCTGTTCCCCTGCTGTGTGTGTGGCAATCCCTCCTACCTCCTCCAACCTCCTCCTCCTCCACCTGTCCCTGGGCTCCAACACCGCCAGTTGCCGTCCAGAAGTGCTGTACGCACAGTCAACAGTCCCTCCTCTGTTATTGGGGTTCAGTAACGTCAGCTGTTCCCCTGCTGTGTGTGTGGCAATCCCTCCTACCTCCTCCTACCTCCTCCAACCTCCTCCTCCTCCACCTGTCCCTGGGCTCCAACACCGCCAGTTGCCGTCCAGAAGTGCTGTACGCACAGTCAACAGTCCCTCCTCTGTTATTGGGGTTCAGTAACGTCAGCTGTTCCCCTGCTGTGTGTGTGGCAATCCCTCCTACCTCCTCCAACCTCCTCCTCCTCCACCTGTCCCTGGGCTCCAACACCGCCAGTTGCCGTCCAGAAGTGCTGTACGCACAGTCAACAGTCCCTCCTCTGTTATTGGGGTTCAGTAACGTCAGCTGTTCCCCTGCTGTGTGTGTGGCAATCCCTCCTACCTCCTCCTACCTCCTCCAACCTCCTCCTCCTCCACCTGTCCCTGGGCTCCAACACCGCCAGTTGCCGTCCAGAAGTGCTGTACGCACAGTCAACAGTCCCTCCTCTGTTATTGGGGTTCAGTAACGTCAGCTGTTCCCCTGCTGTGTGTGTGGCAATCCCTCCTACCTCCTCCAACCTCCTCCTCCTCCACCTGTCCCTGGGCTCCAACACCGCCAGTTGCCGTCCAGAAGTGCTGTACGCACAGTCAACAGTCCCTCCTCTGTTATTGGGGTTCAGTAACGTCAGCTGTTCCCCTGCTGTGTGTGTGGCAATCCCTCCTACCTCCTCCTACCTCCTCCAACCTCCTCCTCCTCCACCTGTCCCTGGGCTCCAACACCGCCAGTTGCCGTCCAGAAGTGCTGTACGCACAGTCAACAGTCCCTCCTCTGTTATTGGGGTTCAGTAACGTCAGCTGTTCCCCTGCTGTGTGTGTGGCAATCCCTCCTACCTCCTCCAACCTCCTCCTCCTCCACCTGTCCCTGGGCTCCAACACCGCCAGTTGCCGTCCAGAAGTGCTGTACGCACAGTCAACAGTCCCTCCTCTGTTATTGGGGTTCAGTAACGTCAGCTGTTCCCCTGCTGTGTGTGTGGCAATCCCTCCTACCTCCTCCTACCTCCTCCAACCTCCTCCTCCTCCACCTGTCCCTGGGCTCCAACACCGCCAGTTGCCGTCCAGAAGTGCTGTACGCACAGTCAACAGTCCCTCCTCTGTTATTGGGGTTCAGTAACGTCAGCTGTTCCCCTGCTGTGTGTGTGGCAATCCCTCCTACCTCCTCCAACCTCCTCCTCCTCCACCTGTCCCTGGGCTCCAACACCGCCAGTTGCCGTCCAGAAGTGCTGTACGCACAGTCAACAGTCCCTCCTCTGTTATTGGGGTTCAGTAACGTCAGCTGTTCCCCTGCTGTGTGTGTGGCAATCCCTCCTACCTCCTCCTACCTCCTCCAACCTCCTCCTCCTCCACCTGTCCCTGGGCTCCAACACCGCCAGTTGCCGTCCAGAAGTGCTGTACGCACAGTCAACAGTCCCTCCTCTGTTATTGGGGTTCAGTAACGTCAGCTGTTCCCCTGCTGTGTGTGTGGCAATCCCTCCTACCTCCTCCAACCTCCTCCTCCTCCACCTGTCCCTGGGCTCCAACACCGCCAGTTGCCGTCCAGAAGTGCTGTACGCACAGTCAACAGTCCCTCCTCTGTTATTGGGGTTCAGTAACGTCAGCTGTTCCCCTGCTGTGTGTGTGGCAATCCCTCCTACCTCCTCCTACCTCCTCCAACCTCCTCCTCCTCCACCTGTCCCTGGGCTCCAACACCGCCAGTTGCCGTCCAGAAGTGCTGTACGCACAGTCAACAGTCCCTCCTCTGTTATTGGGGTTCAGTAACGTCAGCTGTTCCCCTGCTGTGTGTGTGGCAATCCCTCCTACCTCCTCCAACCTCCTCCTCCTCCACCTGTCCCTGGGCTCCAACACCGCCAGTTGCCGTCCAGAAGTGCTGTACGCACAGTCAACAGTCCCTCCTCTGTTATTGGGGTTCAGTAACGTCAGCTGTTCCCCTGCTGTGTGTGTGGCAATCCCTCCTACCTCCTCCTACCTCCTCCAACCTCCTCCTCCTCCACCTGTCCCTGGGCTCCAACACCGCCAGTTGCCGTCCAGAAGTGCTGTACGCACAGTCAACAGTCCCTCCTCTGTTATTGGGGTTCAGTAACGTCAGCTGTTCCCCTGCTGTGTGTGTGGCAATCCCTCCTACCTCCTCCAACCTCCTCCTCCTCCACCTGTCCCTGGGCTCCAACACCGCCAGTTGCCGTCCAGAAGTGCTGTACGCACAGTCAACAGTCCCTCCTCTGTTATTGGGGTTCAGTAACGTCAGCTGTTCCCCTGCTGTGTGTGTGGCAATCCCTCCTACCTCCTCCTACCTCCTCCAACCTCCTCCTCCTCCACCTGTCCCTGGGCTCCAACACCGCCAGTTGCCGTCCAGAAGTGCTGTACGCACAGTCAACAGTCCCTCCTCTGTTATTGGGGTTCAGTAACGTCAGCTGTTCCCCTGCTGTGTGTGTGGCAATCCCTCCTACCTCCTCCAACCTCCTCCTCCTCCACCTGTCCCTGGGCTCCAACACCGCCAGTTGCCGTCCAGAAGTGCTGTACGCACAGTCAACAGTCCCTCCTCTGTTATTGGGGTTCAGTAACGTCAGCTGTTCCCCTGCTGTGTGTGTGGCAATCCCTCCTACCTCCTCCTACCTCCTCCAACCTCCTCCTCCTCCACCTGTCCCTGGGCTCCAACACCGCCAGTTGCCGTCCAGAAGTGCTGTACGCACAGTCAACAGTCCCTCCTCTGTTATTGGGGTTCAGTAACGTCAGCTGTTCCCCTGCTGTGTGTGTGGCAATCCCTCCTACCTCCTCCAACCTCCTCCTCCTCCACCTGTCCCTGGGCTCCAACACCGCCAGTTGCCGTCCAGAAGTGCTGTACGCACAGTCAACAGTCCCTCCTCTGTTATTGGGGTTCAGTAACGTCAGCTGTTCCCCTGCTGTGTGTGTGGCAATCCCTCCTACCTCCTCCTACCTCCTCCAACCTCCTCCTCCTCCACCTGTCCCTGGGCTCCAACACCGCCAGTTGCCGTCCAGAAGTGCTGTACGCACAGTCAACAGTCCCTCCTCTGTTATTGGGGTTCAGTAACGTCAGCTGTTCCCCTGCTGTGTGTGTGGCAATCCCTCCTACCTCCTCCAACCTCCTCCTCCTCCACCTGTCCCTGGGCTCCAACACCGCCAGTTGCCGTCCAGAAGTGCTGTACGCACAGTCAACAGTCCCTCCTCTGTTATTGGGGTTCAGTAACGTCAGCTGTTCCCCTGCTGTGTGTGTGGCAATCCCTCCTACCTCCTCCTACCTCCTCCAACCTCCTCCTCCTCCACCTGTCCCTGGGCTCCAACACCGCCAGTTGCCGTCCAGAAGTGCTGTACGCACAGTCAACAGTCCCTCCTCTGTTATTGGGGTTCAGTAACGTCAGCTGTTCCCCTGCTGTGTGTGTGGCAATCCCTCCTACCTCCTCCAACCTCCTCCTCCTCCACCTGTCCCTGGGCTCCAACACCGCCAGTTGCCGTCCAGAAGTGCTGTACGCACAGTCAACAGTCCCTCCTCTGTTATTGGGGTTCAGTAACGTCAGCTGTTCCCCTGCTGTGTGTGTGGCAATCCCTCCTATCTCCTCCTACCTCCTCCAACCTCCTCCTCCTCCACCTGTCCCTGGGCTCCAACACCGCCAGTTGCCGTCCAGAAGTGCTGTACGCACAGTCAACAGTCCCTCCTCTGTTATTGGGGTTCAGTAACGTCAGCTGTTCCCCTGCTGTGTGTGTGGCAATCCCTCCTACCTCCTCCAACCTCCTCCTCCTCCACCTGTCCCTGGGCTCCAACACCGCCAGTTGCCGTCCAGAAGTGCTGTACGCACAGTCAACAGTCCCTCCTCTGTTATTGGGGTTCAGTAACGTCAGCTGTTCCCCTGCTGTGTGTGTGGCAATCCCTCCTACCTCCTCCTACCTCCTCCAACCTCCTCCTCCTCCACCTGTCCCTGGGCTCCAACACCGCCAGTTGCCGTCCAGAAGTGCTGTACGCACAGTCAACAGTCCCTCCTCTGTTATTGGGGTTCAGTAACGTCAGCTGTTCCCCTGCTGTGTGTGTGGCAATCCCTCCTACCTCCTCCAACCTCCTCCTCCTCCACCTGTCCCTGGGCTCCAACACCGCCAGTTGCCGTCCAGAAGTGCTGTACGCACAGTCAACAGTCCCTCCTCTGTTATTGGGGTTCAGTAACGTCAGCTGTTCCCCTGCTGTGTGTGTGGCAATCCCTCCTACCTCCTCCTACCTCCTCCAACCTCCTCCTCCTCCACCTGTCCCTGGGCTCCAACACCGCCAGTTGCCGTCCAGAAGTGCTGTACGCACAGTCAACAGTCCCTCCTCTGTTATTGGGGTTCAGTAACGTCAGCTGTTCCCCTGCTGTGTGTGTGGCAATCCCTCCTACCTCCTCCAACCTCCTCCTCCTCCACCTGTCCCTGGGCTCCAACACCGCCAGTTGCCGTCCAGAAGTGCTGTACGCACAGTCAACAGTCCCTCCTCTGTTATTGGGGTTCAGTAACGTCAGCTGTTCCCCTGCTGTGTGTGTGGCAATCCCTCCTACCTCCTCCTACCTCCTCCAACCTCCTCCTCCTCCACCTGTCCCTGGGCTCCAACACCGCCAGTTGCCGTCCAGAAGTGCTGTACGCACAGTCAACAGTCCCTCCTCTGTTATTGGGGTTCAGTAACGTCAGCTGTTCCCCTGCTGTGTGTGTGGCAATCCCTCCTACCTCCTCCAACCTCCTCCTCCTCCACCTGTCCCTGGGCTCCAACACCGCCAGTTGCCGTCCAGAAGTGCTGTCCGCACAGTCAACAGTCCCTCCTCTGTTATTGGGGTTCAGTAACGTCAGCTGTTCCCCTGCTGTGTGTGTGGCAATCCCTCCTACCTCCTCCTACCTCCTCCAACCTCCTCCTCCTCCACCTGTCCCTGGGCTCCAACACCGCCAGTTGCCGTCCAGAAGTGCTGTACGCACAGTCAACAGTCCCTCCTCTGTTATTGGGGTTCAGTAACGTCAGCTGTTCCCCTGCTGTGTGTGTGGCAATCCCTCCTACCTCCTCCAACCTCCTCCTCCTCCACCTGTCCCTGGGCTCCAACACCGCCAGTTGCCGTCCAGAAGTGCTGTACGCACAGTCAACAGTCCCTCCTCTGTTATTGGGGTTCAGTAACGTCAGCTGTTCCCCTGCTGTGTGTGTGGCAATCCCTCCTACCTCCTCCTACCTCCTCCAACCTCCTCCTCCTCCACCTGTCCCTGGGCTCCAACACCGCTAGTTGCCGTCCAGAAGTGCTGTACGCACAGAGCCAAACACCTCGCCAATGTGTTAGTGGGGTTCAGCACCGCCAGCTGTTCCCCTGCTGTGTATACGGCAACGTGTACTGCGACCGCCACGCAGACACAACAAGTTAAATGTAAGGGAACCTGACCCCCCCCCCCCCCCCCAGGCGTTTGTTACTGAAGGAGCCACCTTGTGCAGCAGTAATGATGCAAAGGGAAAAAGTGCCTCTTTTTGTGATGCTCCTTGCACATGCTGAACCAAACACTTATGAAATGTGTCCCCACACAGCGTTAAACCGTCCGGTAGGTGGAACTTTCCTTTGTCGTGTGACGCAGCACAGCCATCATTTTTACCCCCTTGGCGCCGTGCGCCCCCTCCTCAGCGTTGTTTGAATCTGTCCCGGAGCCTGCGCTGTTAGGTTAGCCCTTGGCCATGCACACATGTTGCGCTGCCCGTCTTCTGACCTCATTTGGTGTCAGGCTGGCTGCGCCTGTGCGGGTGCGCTGGCCGAGATCCCGCCTCGCAGTGTCGTCTAATGTAATCCCACCGCGGGCCTGTGATCCGTGCCCGTGCGCAGTGCATATCCTCTCCTCTCACTCCCCTCCCTACGGCTTCTTCAGACTGTGCGATGTCAGCTGGTCCCTAATAGCATGCCACGGCCGTGACACCGCACAGTCTGAAAAAGCCGTAGGGAGGGGAGTGAGAGGAGAGGATATGCACTGCGCACGGGCACGGATCACAGGCCCGCGGTGGGATTACATTAGACGACACTGCGAGGCGGGATCTCGGCCAGCGCACCCGCACAGGCGCAGCCAGCCTGACACCAAATGAGGTCAGAAGACGGGCAGCGCAACATGTGTGCATGGCCAAGGGCTAACCTAACAGCGCAGGCTCCGGGACAGATTTAAACAACGCTGAGGAGGCGGCGCACGGCGCCAAGGGGGTAAAAATGATGGCTGTGCTGCGTCACACGACAAAGGAAAGTTCCACCTACCGGACGGTTTAACGCTGTGAGGGGACACATTTCATAACTGTTAGGTTCCGCATGTACAAGGACCATAATTAAAAGAGCTAAGTTTACCTTTTCCAGCATTAGTGCTGTACACAATGGCTCTTTCAGCTACAAACGCCTGGGGGGGGGGGGGGGTTAAAGGTTTCCTTTCAACTTGCTCGAGTGCAGGCTTCGGCCTACACTCCGCTCCCCCTGCTCCTCCTGCTGACCCTGGGCTCTAACACCGCCAGTTTTTGCCCAGATGTGCTAGCTGCACAGAGAAAAACACCAGCCAATGTGTCAGTGGGGTTCAGCACCGCCAGCTGTTCCCCTGCTGTGTAGCCGGCAACGTGTCCTGCGACCGCCACGCAGACACAAGAACTGAAATTGAAGGGAACCTGTCCCCCCTCCCCCAGGTGTTTCTATGTTTTACAGCTACCTTGAACAGCAGTAATGCTGCATGTGTGCAAGGTGGCTCAGAAACGTATTCTCCTCGCACATGTGGAACTGAAAACACGTCTGAAATGTGTCCTCTGTGTGACCATTTAACCGTCCCGGTGGTGTGACTTTCCTTTGTAATGACACGCTGCAACCCCCTTGGTAGCGCTGCCCGTCTTCTGGCATCATTGTTTGGCTGGCTGCGCCTCTGCGGCCGCCCTGACCCACACAACGCCCCTCGGTGTCTTATTTATTGGGACTGCGAGGGTGTGATTGATGGGCAGGATCAGTGCATCAGTTCGCCTGTCCCTCCTCTCCTTCCGCCTTCTTCGGACTGTGCGGCTTCATGGCCGTGGCATGCGATAAGGGATCAGATGACGCCGCACAGTCTGAAGCGGGTGTAAGGACCCGAGTGTGAGAGGCGAACATATGTGCTGCGCCAGGCCCTGAATCCCAGCCCCGCAGTGTTTTAACAATGTTAAGACACTGCGGGGCTGGGATTCAGGGGCATCGCGAACCGCACCGGCCGACATTACATGATGCCAGAAGATGGGCAGCGCTAACGGCGCTAGGCCAGGGGATAACACGACAGCGCAGACTCCTGTACAGCAAATAACAACGCTCGGGAGGCTGCACCCAGCACCAAGGTGGGATTCTTGACACCTGTGCTGCGTCTCATTACAAAGGGAACTCTCGCCTCCATTACACAGTTTGACTGTATAAAGGGCTAAATGTTATACGTGTTCCATTCAGCGTGTGCAAGGAGAAAAATTACAAGAGCAACCTTTGACTTGCGCAGCACTGCTGCTGCATAAGCTGTGGCTCTTCTACTTTGTAACCCCTGAGGGGGGGTTAAAGGTGACTTTTGAAATCGGTTCAATTAGGCTTCGGCCTACACTCTGCTCCACCTGCAGAGCCCGGGCTCCAACAACGCTAGTTGCTGTCCGGAAGTGCTGGCTGCACAGAGCCAAACACCTCGCCAATGTGTCAGTGGGGTCCAGCACCGCCAGCTGTTCCCCTGCTGTGTAGCCGGCAACGTGTCCTGCAAAAGCCACGCAGACACAACACACCCAAAGCTGCCGCCTGTGCAGGCTTCGGCCTACACTCCCCTCCCCCTGCTCCTCCTCCGCCTGCTCCTCCTCCTGCTGTCCCTGGGCTCTAACACACCGCCAGTTGGGGCCCAGATGTGCTAGCTGCACAGAGAAAAACACCAGCCAATGTGTCAGTGGGGTCCAGCACCGCCAGCTGTTCCCCTGCTGTGCAGCCGGCAACGTGTCCTGCAAAAGCCACGCAGACACAAGAACTGAAATTGAAGGGAACCTGTCCCCCCTCCCCCAGGCGTTTTTACGTTATCCAGCCACCTTGTACAGCGGTAATGCTGCATGTGTGCAAGGTGGCTCAGAAACGTATTCTCCTCGCACATGTGGAACTGAAAACACGTCTGAAATGTGTCCTCTGTGTGACCATTTAACCGTCCCGGTGGTGTGACTTTCCTTTGTAATGACACGCTGCAACCCCCTTGGTAGCGCTGCCCGTCTTCTGGCATCATTGTTTGGCTGGCTGCGCCTCTGCGGCCGCCCTGACCCACACAACGCCCCTCGGTGTCTTATTTATTGGGACTGCGAGGGTGTGATTGATGGGCAGGATCAGTGCATCAGTTCGCCTGTCCCTCCTCTCCTTCCGCCTTCTTCGGACTGTGCGGCTTCATGGCCGTGGCATGCGATAAGGGATCAGATGACGCCGCACAGTCTGAAGCGGGTGTAAGGACCCGAGTGTGAGAGGCGAACATATGTGCTGCGCCAGGCCCTGAATCCCAGCCCCGCAGTGTTTTAACAATGTTAAGACACTGCGGGGCTGGGATTCAGGGGCATCGCGAACCGCACCGGCCGACATTACATGATGCCAGAAGATGGGCAGCGCTAACGGCGCTAGGCCAGGGGATAACACGACAGCGCAGACTCCTGTACAGCAAATAACAACGCTCGGGAGGCTGCACCCAGCACCAAGGTGGGATTCTTGACACCTGTGCTGCGTCTCATTACAAAGGGAACTCTCGCCTCCATTACACAGTTTGACTGTATAAAGGGCTAAATGTTATACGTGTTCCATTCAGCGTGTGCAAGGAGAAAAATTACAAGAGCAACCTTTGACTTGCGCAGCACTGCTGCTGCATAAGCTGTGGCTCTTCTACTTTGTAACCCCTGAGGGGGGGTTAAAGGTGACTTTTGAAATCGGTTCAATTAGGCTTCGGCCTACACTCTGCTCCACCTGCAGAGCCCGGGCTCCAACAATGCTAGTTGCTGTCCGGAAGTGCTGGCTGCACAGAGCCAAACACCTCGCCAATGTGTCAGTGGGGTCCAGCACCGCCAGCTGTTCCCCTGCTGTGTAGCCGGCAACGTGTCCTGCAAAAGCCACGCAGACACAACACACCCAAAGCTGCCGCCTGTGCAGGCTTCGGCCTACACTCCCCTCCCCCTGCTCCTCCTCCTGCTGTCCCTGGGCTCTAACACACCGCCAGTTGGGGCCCTAGGAAGACAAGCTTGAATAGGTCCCCATCCGGGTTCCAGTACCGTCAGCTGGTTCTCGGCAGTGTCTTTTGCTCTTGTACCTTCTGCTCCCCATCCTGGTTCCAGTACCGTCAGCTGGTTCCGGGCAGAGCCTTTGGCTTAGGTGCCTCCCTCTGGGTATCCGAGTTCCACCAACGTCAGGTGGTCCTTGGTAGTGCTTTCAGGCACGGGTACCTCCTGCTTAGTAACCGGGTTCCAGTAACGTCAGCTGGTCCTCGGTAGTTCCATTGGCTCTTGGACCTTCGGCTACCCATCCGGGTTCCAGTACCGTCAGCTGGTTCTCGGCAGTGTCTTTTGCTCTTGTACCTTCTGCTCCCCATCCTGGTTCCAGTACCGTCAGCTGGTTCCGGGCAGAGCCTTTGGCTTAGGTGCCTCCCTCTGGGTATCCGAGTTCCACCAACGTCAGGTGGTCCTTGGTAGTGCTTTCAGGCACGGGTACCTCCTGCTTAGTAACCGGGTTCCAGTAACGTCAGCTGGTCCTCGGTAGTTCCATTGGCTCTTGGACCTTCGGGTAGCCATCCGAGTTCCAGTTCCATCAGCTGTTTCTCGGCATTTTCTCAGCCTTCTTGTACCTTCTGCTACATTTCCAAGTTCAAGACCCGAAAGACGATGACCCGGAAGACCACCCCTAAGATGATGACGACACCAGAGACGACAACCACCGAGATGACGACGACCCTGGAGACGATGACCCTGAAGACGACCCCGATGACGACGACCCCGATGACGACGACCCCGATGACGACGACCCTGGAGATGACGACCCTGGAGATGACGACGACAACCTGGAAGACCGAGAAGCAGAAGAACAAGAGGCTGCAGAACAAAGAGCAGAAGAACATTAAGCATAAGACTAAATATCAGAGCAAAAGATATTATCTAAATTATAAGCAGAAGAAGACTAAGCAGTGTATGGGGGTGAGTCCGTTCCTCCTCGTGGTGCCCCTGGATAAAGCCTGATGCTGCAGGCCAAACTGAACGCGGACAAATGTAACTGTTTTGTGACAGGCAGAACGGAAGGTGTAATCTTCAAACTTTTATAGATAACAACTACGGGAATGCCTGTCACAAATAAGAATATGATGAAGAAGTTGAATATAAAAAAGATAATAGTTAAATAAAAAGAATATGAACAATGTAAAAAAAAATATATATATATACGTAGAAAAGAAGAAGATGAATAAGGTGAAGAAGTTGATGTCACAGAAGCTGATGATGAGGATAATGAAGAAGAAAGTGTGGGAGAAGTAAAAAATAGGGTGAAGGGCGTGGAAGTAGTGAAACATCAATATCTGACAAAATAAATAAAAAATTAACATAGTCAAATTCTTTCTAACGCCGAACGTCATAAAAAAATTAAAAATACTGCTATTCTATTTGATTGGGATAAACCCCTGTGCCTTTAATGTCTCCGCCACCTCCCCCAATACATCCTACATTATTCTTAGTTGTTTTCCTTCATGTAGAATTAACCTACAAGGAAAGAAAGGGTTTATTTTAATTCCGATATTTTCGTCCCATTGACTTGCATTGGGATCGGGTATCGGTATCGGATTGGATTCCGATACTGTGACGGTATCGGCCGATACTTTCCGATACCGATACTTTCCGATATCGGAAAGTATCGCTCAACACTAGTAATAACATAATTAAGTCACAATGAAAATACAATAGTAATAAACAGGCGAGTGATCATGCAACCATAATGTGACTGTACAGCTGTATAGGGAAAAATGTATGTAAACAATCCAAAATAATGGGCAAATCGGGAAAACAGCATTCCATTAGCACCCCATGGGGATAATAGTGGAGGGAAAGGGAAGATCTGAAGATAGTACTAATCCCAGGGTCTGCAGTGTGTACCCAATAGTAAAGCTGCAAAACAACTGATGCACCAATATACACTAGTCATACATCTATAACTTAAATAGTTTGTGTCATTGCTATAGGTGTCACCATGAATGGAAAATGGAGAAGGATGTAATGGCAGCAGAAACCTGGGAGAGATGACAGATCAATAACTCCTCTTACCCATATGTGAAGAGATGCCTGTTTGTCACGCCAGGGCCCCGACACGCATTTCGCTTTTGCTTCCACAGGGAGCAGTATATTGGATGTGTCATTCGATCTTTGTATACCACTTCAGATCATCTCAATGATGGGGGTGGGTCGTGTTTGACCGCATACGACACGCGCGTGAGGGCGGGACATCCATTGCCAGTCAGTCACTTCTCGTGTCCCGACACCTTCCATCAAGGAGGCGGACAGGAAGGGCCGGCATCACACACAGCTATGTACATAATTCCACATGTGTTAATTCATAGTTTTGATGCCATCAGTGTGAATGTACAATTTTCATAGTCATGAAAATACAGAAAAATCTTTAAATGAGAAGGTGTGTCCAAACTTTTGGTCTGTACTGTATGTCAAACAGCAATTAAGTCAAATAAAAGAAGCCGTTTCCATGGTAATAGTACAACAATAATCATAAAGCCTGTGTATGCCCCAAATCCCCCTCTCTCCACCATCATGCTCTCACAGTAAGTGCATCTGTAATAATTCCCCAGAGCAGTGATTGACACTCTGCTGTGCACACATATGCTGCAGAGCAAGCTGTCAATCAAGATTCCACTGAGTGAATACATTGCGCGCACTTGTGTAGTTAACAGTGATTGTGACAACTACCTGCACCACCATGAAACCTGGAATAAAGCAAGAATAAAGTCCTTTATTTGAAATAAAAGTCCCCACCCTCTTTTACCCATTTATTTTCAAAAACTAAAAATAAAGAAACACCTTATTCCTCACCTGTCCGACCAGAAGATATATCATATCTGTCCAACGATGCGCTCCAATTCTGCTACATCTGGATTTCATGACTGAGTAGTGGAATGATGGGAGAGAAAATCAACAGCTGAGGGAATTATGTTCAACACATACACTCTTGAATTTGTAATCAAACCCCACCCTATCCTCTTTTAAACATTTACTACTGTAAAATAAAAAATAACACCATATTCCTCACACTTCTGCCTATCAATAAATCACTAATGGCCATGTCCCATGATGATCCGGATGGTTGGGAGAACAGTGAAATCCGTGATGTGACCGCTGCCTGCACCACCCAGCTCAAATGTGAAGTTGTTAATGTGTACTCTATCATCCCATATTCACTAGCTGTCACTATCATTCAATACCACCTGGATAGTTATAGTGATTGTTCATCGAATTTGAAATGTTTTTTTTGTTATTTTGTCTCTTGAGTATTTGATATATCATAATATCTTTATGTTCAATTCTGAATTTTTTTTTCAAATTTTGGGTGCCCTGATGGGTTGTATATGTCCTGGATGGGAGAGAACTTTATCTTTTCAGGCAGTAATCTGTACCTTAATTACAATTGGTTTTGAAAATACATGGATGACCTCTTCAAGGTCTGGCAATGCAACATTTTCTTGATTGACTGATTTGCCAAGTATCAAAATTTTCTGGTGCTTAGTCTACGATTTACAGTTAGTAGCCCTTTGATTAAAGTCTCCTTTTTATGTCAATTTATCAGTTGATTACTTTAACAGGCTGGGTGGGGGAACCACTGTGCTGGAGTCCAAGGAAGATCTAACAACAGATTCTTGGCATCATACAATACAAAGGTCCAAGGAGAGACAAGGGAGGTGGTCCACGTGCTACTCCAGGACTGACCTTGATTAAATGGCAGCTAACCCCCTAGAATTGGGTTGCTAGAGCAACCTGAGGGAATGCCCAATAGATGCAGGCAGGCGGACTAAGAAGACAAGTACCACGGAAGCAGAAGGGACCAGCTGACAGAGAGATGAGCACAAGAAAGTGCAACCAGATAAGATGATATAGAGGAATGCACTGGCAGGTGCAGCAGGACCAGCTGATGTAGAGATGAGCAATGGCAGGTGTAACAGGACTGGCTGATGTAGAGATGAGCACCGGCAGATGCAGCGGGAGCTGCTGAGGTAGATATGAGAACTGTCAGGTGCAGTATACAGGGATACAAAAACTGGGACTTGAGAAGTTACAAGAGTGTAAGGAAACAAACTCACAATGTTGCACAAGCACCTCCATGTTGGAGGAGGGGCCTTAAATAGTGAGTTTCCTCTGCTGCTGCTGCCTATTACAGATATTTAACATATACTGTATATGGCCGTCACAGCGATCACATCTGAGTTTGCAGACAATTCTGCCATTTCTGGGCTACTGTAAAATTTTGTTGAAGTGTCTTTGACAAGGTATTGACACCAGTTTGCTGAAAAAAATAGTTACCAACAGGCCAGGTATGGCCGTCACATCAATCACATCTGAGTGCACTTAAAATTCTGCCATTTCTGGGCTACTATAAAATTTTGTTGGAGTGTCCGACTTGTACAAATTATTGACAACAGTTTGCTGAAAAAAATAGCTACCTACAGGGCATTTATTTTAAATTGGGGTTTAATCGTCCCTGCGATCACATCTGAGTATGCAGAAAATACAGCCATTTCTGGGCTACTGTAAAAATTTTTTGGATTGTCTTATGCAAGTTATTTGCACCAGTTTACTGAAAAAAATGTTACCTACAGGCCAGCTATTTTAAACTCGGCCTTTTGTAGTGACCATGCAAAATATTGTTCTCCATTTAAAATGGGCAAGGTACATGGCAAGGGATATGGAAGTGGATGAGATGGTGATGGTGCATGCAGAGGACGAGGCCTAGACCGTGGCCAAGCTGAAATTGTCCCACAACAAACATTCACATCTTCTCGCCAGACTACCTTTCCCAATTACTAGGGGACAGCAGCAGCACACCACTATTAAACCCAGAGCAGTGTCAAAAGGATGTTGGTTGAATAGAGGATAATGCTTCCAGTCAGTTTACCACAACACCACCACACTGTCTTCCACATGATTAAGTCTGAGTAGCCGTGAGTCTGGACCACATATTCCTCACCCTGATCTTCCATCCTCCCACCATGATGAGAGCCTGGAGACAACTGATCTCACACTTGGACACTCTGAAGAGCTGTTCACTTTTCCATTTATAGATTCGGGCCTCTCACCCGGTCCACTTGAAGTGTGGCAAGAGGAGATGGCATGTAGCGATGCCCAAATATTTGAGCAGTCACGGTCATATGAAGGCGATGGTGGGAATGTGTCACAAGAGGTGGACAATGATGACATACAATTGCCAGAAAGTCAGGAGGAGTACCAGGGTGTGGAAGTGGAAGACAAGATGGTGGATGATATAGTAACTGACCCAAGCTGGCAGGAGAACATACAGAGCGAGGACAGCAGCATACAGGGGGAGATGTAGGACCCCAACAGGCAGGAAGAAGCAGTTTGGTGGCCACAGACTGAAAGAGGGAAACCGTGTCCCGCAACACCAACATGACGGAAATTTCCAGTACAACTGTTAGTTCTTCCCAAGTCTGGTTGCCTACACAGTCTACAGCTCCTTCACCTCCATCTCCTTTTCTTCAACCTCTGACTCTGGAATGATCATATCAGTTACAAGCTGAAGCACTGCCTCATGAAAGCAGTATCAGGCTTTGCTGAAGTTAATATGCTTAGCTGACAAACAGCACAATGCTGAAGAGTTGTGGACAGCTCTAAAAGAGCAGGCAGATCTGTGGCTGACACCACTGAACCTACAGCCAGGCATGGTCAAGTGTGACAATGGCCATAACTTGGTGGCGGCATTGAGTCGAGGTGAGCTCACACTTGTACCATGCCTGGCCCATGTGCTTAACCTCATTGATCAACTGTTTCTCAAAAGCTACCCAGAGCTGCCAGATCTGCTTGTGAAAGTACGCCGCCTGTGTGCCCATTTTAGAAAGTCAGCTGCAGCTCCGGCCGCCCTTGCCATGCTTCAGCAGTATTTGCAGCTTCTGGCTCACCGACTGGTGTGTGATGTCCCCATGTATTGGAACTCTACACTGCAGATGTTGAAAATGATTTGTGAGCAGAAAAGGGCAGTTGTTTACTACCAGCATCAAAAAGGCTATCGGTATTCAGTTCAGACTTCACACATAAGACTTCAGGAGTGGACATGGATGTCAGACATATGTACCATCCTCTAAACTTTGAGGACTCCACCAAGATGGTGAGTGGCGATGGCGCCATAATTAGCATCACCATCCCGCTTCTGTGTGTTCTGAAATGCACTCTGCTCACAATCAAAGAGGATGCATTGCAGGTGGAGCACGATGAGATGGAGCAAGGAACTATGCAGGGTGATTACACACTGCCCAGCCTCATCTCATCCCAAAGTGGATTCGGTGAAAATGAGGAAAAGGAGGAAAAGAAGAACAGGAGCTACTTTCATGTGCTATAGACGGTACTACATGCACAACTGTCATACCGTCTGTTCAGCGTTGATGGCCTGAGGGCAGGGAGGAGGAAGAGGAGAGCATGGTCAGTTGTCTTTTTGGTGAGGACAAGGAAGTATCGACTGTTAGCAGTCTTGCACACATGGCTGAGTTTATGTTACGCTGCCTTTCCCGTGAGCCTCGTGTTTTCAAAATTTTGGGTGACAGTCATAACTAGGGTTGAGCGATCTTTACTTTTATAGGATCGGGTCGGGTTTCACGAAACCCGACTTTTTCAAAAGTCGGGTCGAGTGAAATCGGCCGATCCTATAAAAAAGTCGGGGTCGGGGTCGGCCGAAACTCGAAACCCAATGCAGTGCATTGGGTTTCCAATGGTTCCCAGGGTCTGAAGGAGCGGAAACTCTCCTTCAGGCCCTGGGATCCATATTTAAGTGTAAAATAAAGAATTAAAATAAAAAATATCGCTATACTTACACTCTGACGGGCCCTGGTACTAACCGGGAACCTTCCTTCCTTAGAATCAGCCTTCCAGGACCTCGCGGTGACGTCGCGGTGACGTCGCGGCTTGTGATTGGTGCGCGGCTGCCCATGTGACCGTGACGTCACCAGAGGTCCTGGAAGGGCTGATTCTTAGGAAGGAAGGCTGCCGGAACGAAGCCGAGGGTGAGTATATACCTATTAGGTATATACTCACTCTCGGACACGCCCTGCGTCGTTCCGGCAGCCTTCCTTCCTAAGAATCAGCCCTTCCAGGACCTCCGGTGATGTCACGGTCACATGGGCGGCCGCGCACCAATCACAAGCCGCGACGTCACCGCGACGTCACCGCGACGTCACCGCGAGGTCCTGGAAGGCTGATTCTAAGGAAGGAAGGTTCCCGGTTAGTACCAGGGCCCGTCAGAGGGTAAGTATAGCGATATTTTTTATTTTAATTCTTTATTTTACACTTAAATCTGAATTCCGATACCAATTCCCGATATCTTAAACATATCGGGAATCGGTATCGGAATTCCGATTCCAGATTCAGAAGATCGCCGACTTCATGGCCGACCCCACACAGGGGTCGGGTCGGGTTTCATGAAACCCGACTTTGCCAAAAGTTGGCGACTTCTGAAAATTGCCGACCCGTTTCGCTCAACCCTAGTCATAACTGGTTGGTGACACTTGTAGACCCATGCTACAAGGATAACTTCCTATCTCTTTTTCCAGAAGCAAACACGTCTACAAAAATGTTGCAGTACCGGAGGGCCCTTGTTGCAGAAATATTTAAAAAAATCCCATCTGAAAATACTGGTGGCAGAGATCACAGTTCGTTGGAAAACCAAGGAATACAAGTGAGAGAGACACAACTCCAATCCAGCAGAGGCAGGGGAACACTGACAATGTTCTGGGAGACTTTTTTGAGACCATCTCATTGCACTGGCTCTGAGATGCAGGGTACTCTCACAAGCAGTGCAAAGTTTTGGAAGATGCTGGGGGAGTACCTTGCTGACCGTTCACACATCCTCCGTGATTCCTCTGTGCCTTATAATTATTGGGTATGCAAGCTGGACACATGGCAAGAACTGTTTCTCTATGCCTTGGAAGTCCTGACAAGCCCTGCTGCGTTCTGTCAGAGCGGGTATTTAGTGCCTCTGGTGGAATTATACTGTAACTGATAAGCACATCTGCCTGTCAACTGAAAATGCTGACAGGCTGACTCTTATAAAAATGAACAAGGGCTGGATTGGGCCAGACTTCTCAACACCATCGAATAATATCAGCGTAACATAAACGCAAATCCAGTGTCTTTTTTTGGGAGGTCCATTCCCATGCACGTCTTCACACCCACACATGGGTATATGCTTCCTGAATTGGGCTATTTGCTGGTATCCTCTTCCTTCTCCTCATCCTCATCATTCACCACCACTATATCACCAGGGTGACAATGGTCCGTGTTGCAACATCAACATTATTGTTTCGTAGACACCCTGTCTACGATGCCCGTAAACAAAATTTTTAGACAGTATGTTGATGTATACCCAACCCAGGGAAATTTTTGTCAGCCTATACACTTACTGTATAGGCATTACAAGTATAGGAGACCCGCTCCTTTGTAATGGGAACAGATTTTAGGAGGCCTTCCTCCAAGTCTCTTCCAAGGGGCATTTTGGTGCATCCAAATTTGGGGCAGACCTTGCATTCACTGCATAGGCATCGGTATGGGAGAACTACTTCCTAATAATGGGAACTGTACGGGTTGGTCAGCTTCAATAATGCAATTCTCCATTGCCGGGTCTTCATCCTTAACACTGCAATTCTCCACTGCAGTTTGTTCAGCATCTTCACTGAAATTCTCCACTGCCAGGTCTTAATCCTCAACAATTCAATTCTCCAATGCAGGTTCATCAGGCTCAACACTAAAATGCTCCACAGCTGGGTGTTCAGCCTCAACATTGTAATGCTCCAATGCATGTTCTTCAGGCTCAACATTGCAATTCACTGCACAGGCAAATAGTATAGGACTACCAACTTCCTAACAATGGGAATTTAGTTTCATGTGGCCATCCAGTATGTGGCTTCAAAGGGGTATTAGGGTGTCTAAATTTGATGCAGGGAAGGCCTTGCATGCAATGCATAAGCAAACCGTATCAGAGTACCAACTTCCTAATAATGGGAACAATGCTTTTATGTGGCCATCCAGTGCATCTGTTCAAAGGATTATTGGGGAGCTTGTAAAATTGGGGCTGGGCACACCTTGCATTCAATGCATAGGCAAACAGTATGGGAGAATTAAATTGCTAATAATGGGAACAGTGCTTTCAGGTGGCCATCCTGTATGTGGCTTCAAAGGGGTATTGTGTTGCATCTAAACTTGATGCAGTGCAGGCCCTGCATGCAATTCAAAAGCAAACAGTATGGGAGTACCAACTTCCTAATAATGGAAGCAATGCTTTCAGGTGGCCATCCAGAGTGTCTGTTCAAAGGGTTATTGGGGTGCATGCAATTTTGGGGCTGGGCAGGCCTTGCATTCAATGCATAGGCAAACAGTATGGGAGTACCACATTTCTAGTAATGGGAACAATGCTTTCAGATGGCATTCCTGTATGTCTCATAAAAGGGTTAGTGGGGGGCATCCAAGTTTGGGGCAGATGTTGCATTCACTGCATAGGCAAACAGAATGGGAGTACCAACTTCCTAATAACATGAACAATGCTTTCAAGTGGCCATCATGTAAGTCTGTTCAAAGGGTTATTGGGGTGTGTGTAACTTTGGGGCTGGGAAGGCCTTGTGTTATGAACTATACTTTTTGGCTCCCTCTTGTGGTCACTAGCGGTATGGCTTTTGGATATTCTTTCCCCAGGTTGGTAGTCACCTGGTTCGTTAGTCCCTGGGTGTTCCTATTTAAACTTCCTGGATTCTTAGTCCAGTGCCTGGCATCAATGTAATCAGTCCTTGTCTGGTTGCTCCTGTCTTCTGGTCCTGATTTTTGCTACATAAGCTAAGTCCTGCTTTCTGGTTTTTTGTTTATTTGTATTGTTCTGTTTTTTGTCCAGCTCGTTCATAATGTGATTCCTGATTTTGCTGGAAGCTCTAAGGGGGCTGATATTCTCCCCCCACACCGTCTAGTCGGTGCGGGGGTTCTTGGATACTCAGCGTGGATATTTTTGTAGGGTTTTTCGCTGACCACATAAGTCCGCTTTCTATATTTCTGCTATTATTTAGTGGGCCTCTCTTTGCTGAATCTAGTTCATACTTAAGTTTGTCCTTTCCTCTTACCTCACCATTATTATTTGTTGGGGGCCTGTCTCTAGTTTGGGGTACCTTTCTCTTGAGGCAAGTGAGGACTGTTTTTCTCTGAAAGGGTTAGTTAGTTCTCCGGCTGGTGCGAGACGTCTAGAACCAACGTAGGTACGTTCCCCGGCTGCTATTAGTTGTGGGCTAGGATCAGGTATGTGGTCAGCTTAGTTACCACCTCCCTATGAGATAGTTTTATGTTTGCAGACTTAGCTGAAGACCCTGAGATCCTCTGCCATTAGGATCACAACAGTATGCCAGGCCAAGTGAATAGTTAATGCATTGCAGAAGTGGGATTAAAAGAAAAGAAGTTCTGAGGTTTTTTTTTTTTTCTGAATGGCTTGAGACTCTGCTGCAGACATGAATGTGCAAACTCTGATTACTAGTGTGGATCAGCTTGCTGCACGGGTGCAGGGCATTCAGGATTTTGTTATTAGCAGTCCTATGTAAGAGCCTAAGATACCTATTCCTGAGCTGTTCTCTGGAGATCGATTTAAATTTAGGAATTTTAGGAATAATTGTAAATTGTTTCTATCTTTGAGACCTCGTTCATCTGGAGACTCAGCTCAGCAAGTTAAAATTGTTATCTCCTTTTTGCGGGGCGACCCTCAGAATTGGGCTTTCTCATTGGCGCCAGGAGATCCGGCATTGGCAAATATTGATGCGTTTTTTCTGGCACTCGGATTGCTTTATGAGGAGCCCAATCTTGAAATTTAGGCAGAGAAGGCTTTGCTGGCTATTTCTCAGGGCCAGGATGAAGCCGAGGTGTATTGCCAGAAATTTCGGAAATGGTCCGTGCTTACTCAGTGGAAAGAGTGTGCTCTGGCCGCAAATTTCAGAAATGGCCTTTCTGAAACCATTAAGAATGTGATGGTGGGCTTTCCCATTCCTTCAAGTCTGAATGATTCTATGACGCTGGCCATTCAGATTGATCGGCGTTTGCGGGAGCGCAAATCCGCTAATCCTTTGGCGGTGTTGTCTGAACAGACACCTGATTTAATGCAATGTGATAGAATTCAGACTAGAACTGAACGGCAAAATCATAGACGTCAGAATGGGTTGTGTTTTTACTGTGGTGATTCTACACATGTTATATCAGCATGCTCTAAACGCCTAACAAAGTTTGTTAGTCCTGTCGCCATTGGTAACTTGCAGCCTAAATTTATTTTGTCTGTGACTTTAATTTGCTCATTGTCTTCCTACCCTGTTATGGCGTTTGTGGATTCAGGCGCTGCCCTGAGTCTTATGGACTTGTCGTTTGCCAGGCGCTGTGGTTTTGTCCTGGAGCCTTTAGAAAATCCTATTCCTCTTAGAGGAATTGATGCTACGCCACTGGCGGAGAATAATCCGCAGTATTGGACACAAGTGACCATGTGCATGACTCCTGAACATCGGGAGGTGATTCGTTTTCTTGTTCTGCATAAGATGCATGATTTGGTCGTTTTGGGGCTGCCATGGTTACAGTCTCATAATCCAGTTCTGGATTGGAGGGCTATGTCTGTGTCAAGTTGGGGTTGTCAGGGAATTCATTGCGATTCCCCGTCGGTGTCCATTGCTTCCTCCACTCCTTCAGAAGTTCCTGAGTATTTGCTTGACTATCAGGATGTATTCAGTGAGTCCAGGTCCAGTGCTCTTCCTCCTCATAGGGACTGTGACTGCGCTATAGATTTGATTCCTGGTAGTAAGTTTCCTAAGGGACGATTATTTAATCTGTCGGTACCTGAGCATGCCGCGATGCGTTCTTATATAAAGGAGTCTTTGGAGAAAGGACATATTCGTCCATCCTCTTCCCCTCTTGGTGCGGGATTCTTTTTTGTGGCCAAGAAAGACGGATCTTTGAGACCTTGTATAGACTATCGGCTTCTGAATAAAATCACGGTTAAATTTCAATACCCTTTGCCACTATTGTCTGACTTGTTTGCTCGGATTAAGGGTGCCTGTTGGTTCACCAAGATAGATCTTCGTGGTGCGTACAACCTTGTGCGCATTAGGCAGGGAGATGAATGGAAAACTGCATTTAATACGCCTGAAGGTCATTTTGAGTACTTGGTGATGCCTTTTGGGCTCTCTAATGCTCCTTCAGTGTTTCAGTCCTTTATGCATGACATTTTCCGGAAGTATTTGGATAAATTTATGATTGTTTATCTGGATGACATTTTAGTTTTTTCTGATGATTGGGATTCTCATGTAAAGCAGGTCAGGATGGTGTTTCAGGTTTTGCGCGATAATGCTTTGTTTGTGAAGGGCTCAAAGTGTCTCTTTGGAGTGCAGAAGGTTTCCTTTTTGGGTTTTATTTTTTCCCCTTCTGCTGTGGAGATGGACCCAGTCAAGGTCCGAGCTATTCATGATTGGACTCAACCCACGTCTGTTAAGAGTCTTCAGAAGTTTTTGGGTTTTGCTAATTTCTACCGTCGCTTTATTGCTAACTTTTCTAGCGTTGTTAAACCTCTGACGGATATGACCAAGAAAGGTTCTGATGTCGCTAATTGGGCTCCTGCGGCCATTGAGGCCTTTCGGGAGCTGAAGCGCCGGTTTACTTCGGCGCCTGTTTTGTGCCAGCCTGATGTCTCACTTCCCTTTCAGGTTGAAGTGGATGCTTCTGAGATCGGTGCAGGGGCTGTTTTGTCGCAGAGAGGCTCTGGTTCCTCTGTGATGAAACCATGTGCTTTCTTTTCCAGGAAGTTTTCGCCTGCTGAGCGGAACTATGAGGTTGGTAATCGGGAGTTGTTGGCCATGAAGTGGGCATTTGAGGAGTGGCGTCATTGGCTCGAGGGAGCTTCGTGTGGTGGTCTTGACTGATCACAAAAATCTGATGTATCTCGAGTCTGCTAAACGCCTGAATCCTAGACAGGCTCGTTGGTCATTGTTTTTCTCCCGTTTTGACTTTGTGGTCTCATACCTGCCTGGTTCGAAAAATATGAAGGCTGATGCTCTCTCTAGGAGCTTTGTGCCTGACTCTCCTGGAGTCTCAGAGCCGGCTGGTATTCTTAAAGAGGGATTGATTTTGTCGGCCATTTCTCCTGATTTGCGACGTGTGTTGCAGAGATTTCAGGCTGGTAGACCTGACTCTTGTCCACCTGACAGATTGTTTGTTCCTGATAAATGGACCAGCAGAGTTATTTCCGACATTCATTCCTCGGTGTTGGCAGGGCATCCTGGGATTTTTGGTACCAGAGATTTGGTGGCTAGGTCCTTTTGGTGGCCTTCCTTGTCACGGGATGTGCGTTCTTTTTTGCAGTCCTGTGGGACTTGTGCTCGGGCTAAGCCTTGCTGTTCTCGTGCCAGCGGGTTGCTTTTGCCCTTGCCCGTCCCGAAGAGGCCTTGGACACACATTTCCATGGATTTCATTTCACATCTTCCGGTGTCTCAGGGAATGTCTGTCATCTGGGTGGTGTGTGATCGTTTTTTCCAAGATGGTCCATTTGGTGCCCTTGCCTAAGTTGCCTTCCTCTTCCGATCTGGTTCCTTTGTTTTTTCAGAATGTGGTTCGTTTGCACGGCATTCCTGAGAATATCGTGTCTGACAGAGGATCCCAGTTTGTGTCCAGATTCTGGCGATCTTTTTGTGCTAAGATGGGCATTGATCTGTCATTCTCGTCTGCCTTTCATCCTCAGACTAATGGCCAAACGGAGCGAACTAATCAGACGCTGGAGGCTTATTTGAGATGTTTTGTTTCTGCGGATCAGGATGATTGGGTGACCTTCTTGCCATTGGCTGAGTTTGCCCTCAATAATCGGGCTAGTTCCGCTACTTTGGTTTCGCCATTTTTCTGCAACTCTGGTTTTCATCCTCGTTTCTCCTCGGGTCATGTTGAGCCTTCTGACTGTCCTGGGGTGGATTCCGTGGTTGATAGGTTGCAGCGGACTTGGAATCATGTGGTGGACAACTTGAAGTTGTCACAAGAGAAGGCTCAGCGTTTTGCCAACCGCCGCCGCGGTGTGGGTCCCCGACTTCGTGTTGGGGATTTGGTTTGGTTGTCTTCTCGGTATGTCCCTCTGAAGGTTTCCTCTCCTAAGTTTAAGCCTCGCTTTATTGGTCCTTATAGAATTTTGGAGGTCCTTAATCCGGTGTCTTTTCGTTTGGATCTTCCTGTGTCGTTTGCCATTCACAATGTGTTCCATAGGTCTTTGTTGCGGCGGTACATTGTGCCTGTGGTTCCTGCTGTTGACCCTCCTGCTCCGGTCTTGGTTGAGGGCGAGTTGGAGTACGTGGTGGAGAAGATCTTAGATTCTCGTCTCTCTAGACGGAGGCTTCAGTATCTGGTCAAATGGAAGGGCTATGGTCAGGAGGATAATTCCTGGGTGGTCGCCTCTGATGTTCATGCGGCCAATTTGGTTCGTGCCTTTCACGCTGCCCATCCTGATCGCCCTGGTGGTCGTAGTGAGGGTTCGGTGACCCCTCCTTAAAGGGGGGGTACTGTTATGAACTATACTTTTTGGCTCCCTCTTGTGGTCACTAGCGGTATGGCTTTTGGATATTCTTTCCCCAGATTGGTAGTCACCTGGTTCGTTAGTCCCTGGGTGTTCCTATTTAAACTTCCTGGATTCTTAGTCCAGTGCCTGGCATCAATGTAATCAGTCCTTGTCTGGTTGCTCCTGTCTTCTGGTCCTGATTTTTGCTACATAAGCTAAGTCCTGCTTTCTGGTTTTTTGTTTATTTGTATTGTTCTGTTTTTTGTCCAGCTCGTTCATAATGTGATTCCTGATTTTGCTGGAAGCTCTAAGGGGGCTGATATTCTCCCCCCACACCGTCTAGTCGGTGCGGGGGTTCTTGGATACTCAGCGTGGATATTTTTGTAGGGTTTTTCACTGACCACATAAGTCCGCTTTCTATATTTCTGCTATTATTTAGTGGGCCTCTCTTTGCTGAATCTAGTTCATACTTATGTTTGTCCTTTCCTCTTACCTCACCGTTATTATTTGTTGGGGGCCTGTCTCTACTTTGGGGTACCTTTCTCTTGAGGCAAGTGAGGACTGTTTTTCTCTGAAAGGGTTAGTTAGTTCTCCGGCTGGCGCGAGACGTCTAGAACCAACGTAGGTACGTTCCCCGGCTGCTATTAGTTGTGGGCTAGGATCAGGTATATGGTCAGCTTAGTTACCACCTCCCTATGAGCTAGTTTTATGTTTGCAGACTTTGCTGAAGACCCTGAGATCCTCTGCCATTAGGATCACAACAGCCTTGCATTCAATGCACAGGCAAACAGTATGGGAGAACGAAAATTACTAATAATGGGAACATTGCTTTCAGGAGACCATCCTGTATGTGGCTTCAAAGGCGTATTGGGGTAAGCATATATTTTGGACTGCCCTGCCACTCACTGCATGCACAATAACATAAGAGACCCACTGTTTAATAATGGAAACAACAAAGCATAGCTGTCTGATGGCTCTCTAAAAATAGTGGCCCTTTAAGAATAGTAAGGGCCACCTGATGACCCTATAAAATAGGCTTTGTGACTTTTCAGAGTGCCTCCTTCAGGCCAGCTTGGGTTGTTAAATGTTACAATGACATTTCCCAGTGAATGCATTTTTCTTGGTTGAAAGCAATGCTAAAGTTGAAAAATGCATCAAAATCGCTACATGCGAACATTGCCCAAGTGGTGGAGGAGCATTTTTGTTTTGGATTATTTATTTTGCGTTATATACAAATCATTACTCTGGAAAGGTTTTTCTGCTTAACCTCACCTATGATACTTTTCTATTGATCCATGTTAACCTTTTTGACATTTGTTTGTTTTGCTATTTTCTATATGCAGTTTCAATGAAATATGAATAAAATATGTTTTCGTGCTGACGCTGGAATTAGCTTTCAACTCTTCATTACAAACTAAAATTATTTCACAATGCACCATTGACATTGTATGCACCACTGACACTATAACCTTCATCAAAACAGAACATTATGATATCATAATGGAAAATATTATTTTATCCTGGCACCAAAGATTCATGCCTTGAACTTGTCCTCAGAATTACGTAAAGAGAAATTCTCTTACTTTAACCCCTTATGGGTGTACAGTTTATCTCTTCCCAAGGAGAAGAGCAGCTTCAAAGATCATCTCTTTGTCTCTATCTCTCCATGCTGTCTTGTACTACACTCACAGGATCTATAAAATACTCTGTTGCACTATATTGAAAACCTAATGCCATACATTTCCAAATTACTTTATTATTAGAATAATTTTGAGTGTGATATTTTGTAACAATAAAGATTGTAAAGCAATTTCCTCTACATTACTGTTTTTGTGCTTTTTCTGGTCACCTTTGATCCCTCCCCATTTGGAGGGCCTTGGTGATTCGGACTGGGTTAGTATGTATTGATAGCACAATTTCATTTGGATCGCATTCCCTAATGATTTTATCTCCAGATTACAGTAAATGTATGCAAGTCTCAGCAAGAGAACACATTGTGGTAAGCTTATAGTCATCAGACCCATCGAACAAGAACTCTATAGATTTAAAATCAACCACTTTAACCCCTTAAATTCAGACATATCCATACATCAAGGTGGTTTGGTACTTACCATCCTGGGACATATGGATACATCTTATCTTTAATGCAGCAATGTGATGACAGTCAAGGTGATAGCATTAAAATTACCGTGCTATCTTGAAGCTGGGCACATTAAATTGTGATCCTGGGGGGTGACAATGCCCCCCCAAACTTATTTGTTGTAAGAGAACCGATCGTAGGCTGGTACCTGGCAATGTGAGGATCACTAGTGCCAGCTTTGATTGGTGCGATCAACAATTACATCTATCGCAATAACCAAAGTGCACAGACACGCTGTAACCTGCAAGGAATCACCCTGTGCATCCTCAATCTAGCTTTGACATTGTACAGGGAAGTTACTCTGTCCATCTGTGTGCTGTGCTGGGCATAGTGGTGCCACAGAAGCATGTGACATCATAGATCGTGATTTTGCTGCTTGTTTTCCTGCTGCTGCTGAAGAAAAAAGTGAAAAGAGTCCCTGATCCCTGATCCTTCCCTGATCTCTCCTCATCCAACCCAATCCCCCATCCACCTTTTTTCACACCTTGCACACCTATCCCTCTCCTCACTCACCTCCTTCTCTGATGCTGAGCTCTTATCAGTACTTGATCGCTGATCACTACTTGATCGCTGATCAGTACTTGATTGCTCTATTTTTTGTCATTTTTTTTCTTTTCTTGTGTGTCCTTTAGTGGCCCAGTGCTGATCAGTGACACAAATCACTGATCAATGAAAGTGCTCACTGTTTTACAGGACATTTTTTGTCCCTGTCCATTTTCTCCCCACCTCCCCTTTGCACCACCTTGGTGCTTGCATCCAGCACTCACTAGGTCCGCACTCATGCTTTCTGTTTTCCATGTATGCATCCTACAGCTGCCGAGCTGCTGATCAGACGCACACCTTCAGTGTGAATGTACAATTTTCATAGTCATGAAAATACAGAAAAATCTTTAAATGAGAACGTGTGTTCAAACTTTTGGTCTGTACTGTACAAACATCACATACGTAAAAAAAAGTCCTGCTTGTCCCAAATCTGGTATTCAGTGGAGGATGCATACACTTTCCTTGTCTCCGACACTGACAGTGAGGGAGAGGATCCCAAGTTTCTTTATTTTTCATACTCATTCTCTTTCACCATTGATACCAAACTGCCACGTAGATGCCCCAGGACAGAAACTGCACCAGCGCCCATGATTTCTGATCCTGTATAGACCCCACCCCTGAAGACTATGAGCCACTGATTCCTGATTTTGTGGTGCAATAAGGAATCAAATTTGACACCACCGGCCTCACCAAAATAGACTTTATTTTTGGTGGGTCAAACAAATTTGTTCTACCAGCAACTTTTGTCACAAAACAGCTCGTCATAATTTTATAACTTGACTACTGTAGACACAATAGAAATGATGACGTTTTAGGGCCTGGTTCTTCACATGGGGATACTGAAGAAGCCAGAACTTTGGCAATATTGTAGTGTTGAAATTTTGTATAACACTCCACTGTCCCGAATGGCCATGACCCGTAAATGTTTTGAGACTATCCAAAAATTCTTGCATTATAATGATAATGCACAGTGGTTTCCCCGAGGTGACCCCGAGTTTTCAAAGTTCAGTCTGTCATTGAGCACTTCAGCAACAAGTTTGCTGAGGTATAAGTACGCCAAATGGACACTTTAGTGTATACGTCCCTAGTACATTTCAAGGGGAGGCTCCAATTCTGGCAATACCTGTCCAATATAAGGACCAGGTATGAAATGAAGCTCGACAAACTGTGTGAGAGTACCTCAGAGTACACCCACAAGTTTAGGGTTTATGAAAGGAAGGACTCCTGGATTGAACCCCCTCAATGCCCCCCTGTCCTGGAAGTGAGTGGGAAACTTGAGTGGGATTTGGTGCACCCACTGTTTGGTCAAGGTTATGACCTCTCACTGTTCAAGTCCCTCTTTGCGCAAGCTACCGCAGCATGCGGTGCTGTTAGCAAGAATGAGAGATGACTACCTGGGACGCTAATTGGGCAGCAGCTCGGAAAGGATGAGAGCAGAGCCCAATATGGCAAGAACATTCTGGTGGTCAAGTACAAGTACAAGAGGGATGTCCTTTCTTTGACTACCATACATGGTAATGCCAGCAAATTTGAATGTCAAAGGATCCTCTTATCTCTAAAATACATTAATGGCCAAAGTCTCCAAGGACTTTAATAGAAGAGATATCTAAAAGTAAATACAAAGGACTGAAATAACTGAAACTATGGGTGTTGGTATGCTACCAAGAAGATACTAAGCATACCATTTGACACCCTGTGACCAATCTCTATATGGGGAACCCAACCAACATGAAATGTTCAAAGTGGCTAACTCCAGAAAAAAATATGACTTTTTTGACCAATATCTCAGAAAAGATTATGTGGCCACATATGCAATCGTTCTAGTACAGAATGAGGGGAATAAAGTCATCAGAGAAGCTTAATTTTCATTTTAAGATGAAAGTTGAAGCTTTTGTTATGGAACCCAGTGCCCCTTTTAGAGAACTATTCAATAGCTTATAATGGTTTAAACTTCTCCCTGGAGAACAATGAGCCATTTTTCCTCTTTATTAATGCAAAATAGTAGTGGATTTATGTAGAATAAATGAATACTATTATGGCTTGATGTGGACAGAAAAATAATTGTTTCAATTTCTGTAAGTCTAGACTTATTCAACCACTTTATACTTGATTTATAAAGCCATAAGAGGCCATTCATCATAGCTCCTGAGAGAGACTGAGTTTTTCTAGTTTTGTTTTATTCTTTATTTTTTGTAAATTGCAAAATTTATTATTTTTTTGTACAAGGATTCTGGAACTTTTTTTGTGTTTCCAGTTGAATGCTTTTTGGCTATGAACAAAGTAGAATGTAAATGGTTTTATTTAGAATAAAGGGCTAACATTGTATTACTGGGAACAATAAAAATAGATGTGACAGCTACCAATCTAACAGTCATACTATTGTTAATCTGCAATATTTACTTAGCCACACTACTCAGTGAGATTGAGGCCAATTTTTTTCAGTTTTCTGTTGTTTGGTGGGGATCTTTGCAAATAAGCCCATCGCTGATTATGCATTTGTTGTGTAATTCCCAACATCCTATAATCTAAAACTTCCTTTAAGTGTGATACTATGAACGTTGAAAAAGGCAATCAAATAAGGATTCAATTAATTCTTGTTCCTCATCGTAAGAACCTTACAAATGATTTCTCGGTGGCACAGCTTTTTGTTCCTTTTGTCCATTGACTGGTCCATTGTGTTAGGCTTTATTGTTGGTTCTGTTTTGATCAGCTTGACTTTATATTATTTTGAAGGAACTCTTTAGGATGTCCCATGCTTTGCCATTCCCTTTTTCTTTGGGTTTTATTTAGTTTTCCTAATACTAAATCAGTCACTCTTAGGTCCACTGAGTTATCTAGATTACAAACCTTGCTCCACGTTAAATAAGTGCTCCTAAACACCTTGTCCATTTTTTCTTTTATATTTTTTGCTTGTCTCTATGTGGAAGTTATTCTTGTTGGGTTGTTTTTGTCTCTCCATCCTCCTTGCTTTAAACTTTACAGACTCACCAATCATTGACTGTCATAATCACGTGTCAACAACACTGCAGACAGTGACTGGATGCAATGGTCACATGTTATGTTGACAAATCATTGCTGGAGCATTGTGAACAAAGACTAATAGAGGGACTAAGGAGGCATTAGTTTGGAGAAGGTAAATTTTCCCCATTTACTCACACAAACTTTTTTTTTCCCGGACAGGGGCACTGGCATTATCAATCAGCCTATTCGGCATTGCTTGCCACTGATGAACTTCCCTGATGAACGGAGGGAGAAATACATTGGGAGGCTATATAGCCTTTATGGGTAACTTTTAAACATTTCAATACTTGGGTACTGCCCTTGTCAGGGCGAGAGCAATGCAGGGGCACAGCATGGAGTATTAACCCCTTCATGACCTTGGGATTTTCCATTTTTCCGTGTTCGTTTTTCGCTCCCCTCCTTCCCAGAGCCATAACTTTTTTATTGTTCTGTTAATATGGCCATGTGAGGGCTTATTTTTTGTGGAATGAGTTGTACTTTTGAAAAACATCATTGGTTTTACCATGTCGTGTACTAGAAATCAGGAAAAAAATTCCAAGTGCGGTGAAATTGCAAAAAAAGTGCAATCCCAAACTGTTTTTTTGCTTGGCATTTTTGCTAAGTTCACTAAATGCTAAAACTGACCTGCCATTATGATTCCTCAGGTCAGTATGAGTTCATAGACACCTAACATGTCTAGGTTATTTTTTATCTAAGTGGTGAAAAAAAATTCCAAACTTTGCTTAAAAAAAAAATTGCGCCATTTTCCAATACCTGTAGCGTCTCCATTTTTCATGATCTGGGGTCAGGTGAGGGCTTATTTTTTGCGTGCCAAGCTGGCAATTTTAATGGTTCCATTTTGGTGCAGATAAGTTCTTTTGATCGCCCGTTATTGCATTTTAATTCAATGTCACGGCGACCAAAAAATTCTGGTGTTTCGAATTTTTTTCTCGCTACGCCGTTTAGCGATCAGGTTAATACTTTTTTATTGATAGATTGGGTGATTCTGAACGTGGCGATACCAAATATGTGTAGGTTTGATTTTTTTTTATTGATTTATTTTGAATGGGGCGAAAGTGGGGTGATTTAAACTTTTATATTTTTTTATTTTCTTCACATTTTTTTTAACTTTTTTTTTACTTTTGCCATGCTTCAATAGCCTCCATGGGAGGCTAGAAGCTGGCACAATGCGATCAGCTCTGCTACATAGCAGCGATCATCAGATCGCTGCTATGCAGCAGAAGTGCAGGTGTGCTGTGAGCGGCGACCACAGGGTGGCGTTCACAGCTACCAGCGATCAGTAACCATAGAGGTCTCAAGGACCTCCATGGTTACACTGCAGAAGCATCACTGACGCCCCGATCATGTGACGGGGTCGGCGATGCGCTCATTTCCGGCCGCCCGACTGGAAGCGCCAGTTAAATGCCGCTGTCTGCATTTGACAGCAGCATTTAAGTAGTTAATAGTGGTGGGTGAATCGTGATTTCACCCGCCACTAGGGTTGAGCGAAAAGGGTCGGCCATTTTCAGAAGTCGCCGACCTTTGGCAAAGTCGGGTTTCATGAAACCCGACCCGACCCCTGTGTGGGGTCGGCCATGAGATCGGCGATCTTCTGCATCTGGTATCAGAATTCCGATACTGAGTTCCGATATGTTTGTGATATCGGGAATCGGTATCGGAATCCATATTTAAGTGTAAAATAAAGAATAAAAATAAAAAATATTGATATACTCACCTCTTTGACGCAGCCCGATGTAACCGGCAGCTTCGGTAACTCAGAATGAGCGCTTGAAAGTCCTTAGATGACGTCGCGGCCTGTGATTGGTCGCGGAGCGGTCACGTCACCGCAACGCGACCAATCACAAGCCGCAACGTTCATCTAAGGTCTTTCAAGCGCTTGAAAGACCTTAGATGAACGTCACGGCTTCTGATTGGTCGCGTGCCGCTCATGTGACGGCCACGCGACCAATCACAAGCCGCAACGTCATTCTCAGGTCCTAAATTCCTAATTCTAGGAATTTAGGACCTGAGAATGACGTCACGGCTTGTGATTGGTCGCGTGGCCGTCACATGAGCGGCACGTGACCAATCAGAAGCCGTGACATCATGGAAGGCCCTAAACGCGCTCATTTTAAGCAAAGAAGGCTGCCGGTTAACAGCAGTGAGGTGCAGGGGCCTCCGGAGAGGTGAGTATATCAATATTTTTTATTTTGATTCTTTATTTTACACATTAATATGGATCCCAGGACCTGAAGGAGAGTTTCCTCTCCTTCAGACCCTGGGAACCATAGTATCCCATTGCACTGCATTGGGTTTCATGTTTCGGCCGACCCCGACCCCGACTTTTTTTATAGGATCGGCCGATTTCACTCAACCCGACTTTTGAGAAAGTTGGGTTTCGTGAAACCCGACCCGATCCTATAAAAATAAAAGTCGCTCAACCCTACCCACCGCTATTGCAGGCACATGTCAGCTGTTCAAAACAGCTGAAATGTCCCAGCTTTGATGCGGGCTCACCGCCGGACCCCTGCATCAAAGAGGGGGATCTGACCTCGGACGTACTATCCGATCCGAGGTCAGAAAGGGGCTAAAGAGACAAGAACAACTCCCCTCTCTTTTTCTATCCCCCACTGCTAAATTAAAGGGAGAAAATATTTTTTCCTTATTCTGATTTTTTGAAACCGTGTACTTGTGACTGAGAGAAGGAGTCAGAAGCGACTCTGGTGAGACCAAACCAATTTTCTATTTAGAGGATGGTTGAGTTTGAGAACTAGCACTTTAAGATATTATTGTTTGTTTGCCTGTACGTACATATTGGCCAATAACATTTTAGGTAATTATTAAAAGTTATATTTTAAATATTATTTGCCTTGCCCTGCTGAAATCTCATTGTATCCCTTTGGGAAGGCATATGATATTCAGTTACACGTTCTGAAGAATAATTTGCTGATAATTTTCATTATTCAGAGACGCAGCAGAGAGACCAAAGTAATCCTGAAGAAGATGCAGAGTGTTATGATCCTTAGTGGTTAAGGATCACAAATTACTCCAGCTAAGTAACATACATAGGACAAGCTCTAGGGAGGTGGCAAACTGGACTGACCGCAAATCTGAACCTATCCAAACACACTAGAAGTAGCCGGTGAACGTGTCTAAAAATCCTAGACATCTCGAGCCAGCCTGAGGAACTAACTACCCCTAGAGAGAAAGAAAGACCTCTCTTGCCTCCATAGAAATAATCCCCAAAGAAATAGAAGCCCCCAACATATAATAACGGTGAGGTAAGAGGAAGGCACATACACAGGGGTGAAAACAGATTTAGCAAATGAGGCCCACTAATACTAGATAGCAGAAAATAGTAAAGGGGTCTGTGCGGTCAGTAAAAAACCCTTACAAAATATCCACACTGACATTTCAAGAACCCCCGCACCAACTAACGGTGTGGGGGGGGGAACTCAGCTCCCTAGAGCAACCAGCAAGCGAGGAAATCACATTTTAGCGAGCTGGACTAAAAACATAATAAATGCTGATAATCAAAAAATGATCAAACAAAAACTTAGCTTGTCTTGGAGAGACTGGGAGCAAGGTAGTCACAAGGAATCTGAAGAGCACTGAATACATTGAGAGCAGGCAAGGAACTGAGTATCCAGGTGAGCTAAATAAGAAACCAACCAAGGATAACGAACCAGCTGATGCTGCCAACCTGCAGAAAGACAACACTACACAGTACCGCTTGTGACCACTAGAGGGAGCCCAAAAACAGAGTTCACAACAGTACCCCCCCTTGAGGAGGGGGTCACCGAACCCTCATCAAGACCCCCAGGGCGATCAGGACGAGCCGCGCGGAAGGCACGAACCAAATCGGCCGCATGAACATCAGAGGCGACAACCCAGGAATTATCCTCCTGACCATAGCCCTTCCACTTCACCAAATACTGAAGCCTCCATCTAGAGATACGAGAATCCAAAATCTTCTCCACCACGTACTCCAATTCACCCTCAACCAGCACCGGAGCAGGAGGCTCAACAGAAGGAACCACAGGTACGACATACCTCCGCAACAAAGACCTATGGAACACATTATGAATGGCAAACGATGCTGGGAGATCCAAACGAAAAGACACCGGGTTAAGGATTTCCAAGATCTTATAAGGACCGATGAAGCGAGGCTTGAATTTAGGAGAGGAGACCTTCATAGGAACATACCGAGAAGACAGCCACACCAAATCCCCAACATGAAGTCGGGAACCCACACCGCGGCGGCGGTTGGCAAAGCACTGAGCCTTCTCTTGTGACAACCTCAAATTGTCCACCACATGGTTCCAAATCTGCTGCAACCTATCCACCACAGAATCCACCCCAGGACAGTCAGAAGGCTCAACCTGACCCGAGGAAAAACGAGGATGGAAACCAGAATTGCAGAAAAAAGGCGAATCCAAAGTAGCTGAACTAGCCCGATTATTAAGGGCAAACTCGGCCAATGGCAAAAAAGTCACCCAATCATCCTGATCAGCAGAAACAAAACATCTCAAATAAGTTTCCAACGTCTGATTAGTTCGCTCGGTTTGGCCATTAGTCTGAGGATGGAAGGCCGACGAAAAAGACAAATCAATGCCCATCTTAGCACAAAAAGTCCGCCAAAACCTGGACACAAACTGGGATCCTCTATCAGACACAATATTTTCAGGAATGCCGTGCAAGCGAACCACATTCTGAAAAAATAGAGCAACCAAATCGGAGGAAGAAGGCAACTTAGGCAAGGGCACCAAATGGACCATCTTGGAAAAACGATCACACACCACCCAGATGACAGACATTTTCTGAGATACCGGAAGATCCTAAATAAAATCCATGGAAATGTGCGTCCAAGGCCTTTTCGGAATAGGCAAAGGCAAAAGCAAACCGCTGGCACGAGAACAGCAAGGCTTAGCCCGAGCACAAATCCCACAAGACTGCACAAAGGAACGCACATCCCGCGACAAGGAAGGCCACCAGAAGGACCTAGCCACCAAATCTCTGGTACCAAAAATCCCAGGATGACCCGCCAACACCGAAGAATGAAGCTCGGAAATAACTCTGCTGGTCCATCTATCTGGGACAAACAGTCTCTCTGGTGGACAATGGTCAGGTCTATCCGCCTGAAATTTCTGCAGCACTCGTCGCAAATCTGAGAATACCAGCCGGCTCAGAAACTCCCGGAGAGTCAGGCACAAAACTCCTAGAAAGTGCATCAGCTTTCACGTTCTTCGAACCAGGCAGATATGAGACCACGAAGTTGAAACGGGAGAAAAACAACGACCAACGAGCCTGTCTAGGATTCAGGCGCTTGGCAGATTCAAAGTAAATCAGATTTTTTTGATCAGTCAAGACCACCACACGATGTTTAGCTCCTTCGAGCCAATGTCGCCACTCCTCAAATGCCAACTTCATAGCCAACAACTCCCGATTACCAACATCATAATTCCGCTCAGCAGGCGAAAACTTTCTTGAAAAGAAAGCACATGGTTTCATCACAGAGCCATCAGAGCTTCTCTGCGACAAAACAGCCCCTGCTCCAATCTCAGAAGCATCAACCTCAACCTGGAAGGGGAGAGAGACATCTGGCTGACATAAGACTGGAGCTGAAGAAAACCGGTGCTTCAGCTCCCGAAAGGCCTCCACGGCCACAGGAGACCAATTAGTCACATCAGAACCCTTCTTGGTCAAATCCGTCAAAGGTTTAACCACGCTAGAAAAATTAGCGATGAAACGACGGTAAAAATTAGCAAAACCCAAGAACTTCTGAAGACTCTTAACAGACGTGGGCTGAGTCCAGTCATGAATAGCCTGGACCTTGACTGGGTCCATCTCCACAGTAGAAGGAGAAAAAATAAAACCCAAAAAGGAGACCTTCTGTACTCCGAAGAGGCATTTTGAGCCCTTCACAAATAAAGCATTAGCACGCAGGACCTGAAACACCATCCTGACCTGCTTCACATGGGACTCCCAATCATCAGAAAAGACCAAAATGTCATCCAGATAAACAATCATAAATTTATCCAGATATTCTCGGAAGATGTCATGCATGAAAGACTGAAACACAGAAGGAGCATTAGAGAGTCCAAAAGGCATCACCAAGTACTCAAAACTGCCTTCAGGCGTATTAAATGCTGTTTTCCATTCATCTCCTGTTGTGAATTTGGATTCTGGGCTCCCCCGGTGGCCGCTTGTGGAATTGGACTTGTCATCCTCTTTCCTGTTTCACCTGATTCCATCAGTAGTGGGTGTTGCTATTTAAGCTCATTTCTCTGGTGGTTTCTTGCCGGTCATCAATGTTATCTGATGCCTCTCAGTGCTTGTTCCTGCTTCTAGACAACTACTGATAAGTTGGACTTTTGTCCATGTTTTGTTTTGCCTATTTGTTCCAGTTCGCAGCTGAAGTTTTGTTACTGTGTCTGGAAAGCTCTCGTCGATCAGGGATTGCTACTCTGGCGTTATGAGTTAATGCCAGAGTTTAAGGTAATCTCTGGATGGTGTTTTGTTAGTATTTTTCTGCTGACCATGAAAGTAAACTATCTGTCTTCTGCTATCTAGTAAGCGGACCTCGAATTTGCTAAGACTATTTTCCTGCTGCGTTTGTTGTTTCATCTGAACTCACCGTCATTATATGTGGGGGGCTACTGTCTTCTTTGGAATATTTCTCTAGAGGTGAGCCAGGTCTTATATTTCCCTCTGCTAGCTATTTAGGTCTTAGGCCAGAGCTGGGCATCTAGCTATAAATAGGAAATGCTACCTGGCTATTTCTAGTTGCGCGGCAGGCTTAGTTCATGGTCAGTATAGTTCCATCTTCCGAGAGCTTGTCCCTCTATAGGCTTGCTATGATCTCTGCCTGCAGAGATCATGACAGTTTGACCGGCCAGTTAAAGTGTTAAAGACCCAGGTTGAGAAAGGAGAGTTATAAGAAGTCTGCTGGAATTTTTTTTTTTTTTTTTTCTCCAGTCTGCCTTGCTGCAGTCTTTTTTCTCTCTCTCCTCCTAATCTCTGTATGCTCTGTGTGCACCTGATAATAATGGATCTCCAGAGTGTAACTGCGGGTTTGAATAATCTCATCACGAAAGTACAAAATTTACAAGATTTTGTAGTACATGCTCCGGTATCTGAGCCGAGAATTCCTTTGCCGGAGTTCTTCACAGGGAATAGAGCTAGCTTCCAGAATTTCCGAAATAATTGTAAGCTTTATTTGTCCCTGAAGTCTCGTTCAGCTGGAGACCCTGCTCAGCAGGTTAGGATTGTGATTTCCTTGCTCAGGGGTGACCCTCAAGATTGGGCCTTCTCATTGCCAGCAGGGGATCCTGCGTTACGCGATGTGGATGCGTTTTTTCTGGCCTTGGGCTTGCTTTATGAGGAACCTCATTTGGAACTTCAGGCAGAAAAAACTTTGATGGCACTATCTCAGGGGCAAGACGAAGCTGAAGTTTTCTGCCAAAAATTCCGTAAATGGTCTGTGCTTACTCAGTGGAATGAGTGCGCCTTGGCGGCAACTTTCAGAGAAGGTCTCTCTGATGCCGTTAAGGATGTTATGGTGGGGTTCCCTTTGCCTGCAGGTCTGAATGAGTCCATGACAATGGCTATTCAGATTGATAGGCGTCTGCGGGAGCGCAAACCGATGCACCATCTGGCGGTGTCTATGGAAAAGACGCCAGAAAGTATGCAGTGTGATAGAATTCTGTCCAGGAGTGAGCGACAGAATTTTAGACGGAAGAATGGATTGTGTTTCTATTGTGGGGATTCTACTCATGTTATATCGGCATGCTCTAGGCGTACAAAGAAGCTTGATAAGTCTGTTTCCATTGGCACCATTCAGTCTAAGTTTATTTTGTCTGTAACCCTGATTTGCTCTTTGTCATCCATTGCCACGGACGCCTATGTTGACTCTGGCGCCGCTCTGAGTCTTATGGATTGGTCCTTTGCCAATCGTTGTGGTTTTGATTTAGAGCCTTTGGAGACTCTTATTCCTCTGAAGGGGATTGACTCCACCCCATTGGCTAATAATAAACCACAATACTGGACACAAGTAACCATGCGTATCAATCCGGATCACCAGGAGATTATTCGTTTCCTGGTGCTGTATAATTTACATGACGATTTGGTACTGGGATTGCCATGGTTGCAGTCTCACAACCCAGTCTTGGACTGGAGAGCTATGTCTGTGTTGAGCTGGGGATGTAAGGGTATTCATGGGGACGTACCTTTGGTTTCTATTTCGTCGTCCATTCCCTCTGAAGTCCCTGAGTTCCTCTCTGATTATCAAGACGTCTTTGACGAACCCAAGCTTGGGTCGTTACCTCCGCACCGTGAGTGCGATTGTGCCATAGATTTGATACCGGGTTGTAAATATCCAAAGGGTCGTTTGTTTAATTTGTCTGTGCCGGAACATGCTGCTATGCGGGAATATATAAAGGAGTCTTTGGAAAAGGGACATATTCGTCCATCTTCTTCTCCCTTGGGAGCTGGGTTTTTCTTTGTCTCAAAAAAAGACGGCTCTTTGAGACCATGTATTGATTATCGGCTTCTGAATAAGATCACTGTTAAGTATCAATACCCATTGCCATTGCTTACTGATTTGTTTGCTCGTATAGAGGGTGCTAAATGGTTCTCTAAAATTGATCTTCGTGGGGCGTATAATTTGGTGCGGATCAGGCAGGGGGATGAGTGGAAGACCGCATTTAATACGCCCGAGGGCCACTTTGAGTATTTGGTCATGCCTTTTGGTCTTTCTAATGCCCCTTCAGTTTTCCAGTCTTTTATGCATGATATTTTCCGCGATTTTCTGGATAAATTTATGATAATATATCTGGATGATATTCTGATTTTTTCTGATGACTGGGACTCTCACGTCCAGCAGGTCAGGAGAGTTTTTCAGGTTCTGCGGTCTAATTCTTTATGTGTGAAGGGGTCTAAGTGCGTTTTTGGGGTCCAGAAAATTTCCTTTTTGGGGTATATTTTTTCTCCCTCTTCCATTGAGATGGATCCCGTCAAGGTGCAAGCTATTTGTGACTGGACTCAGCCCTCCTCTCTTAAGGGTCTTCAGAGATTTTTGGGCTTTGCCAACTTTTACCGCCGATTTATTGCTGGTTTTTCGGATGTCGTTAAACCACTGACTGATTTGACCAGACAAGGCGCTGATGTTGCTAATTGGTCCCCTCATGCTGTAGAGGCCTTTCAGGAGCTTAAGCGCCGTTTTGCCTCTGCCCCTGTGTTGCGTCAGCCTGATGTGAATCTGCCTTTTCAGGTTGAGGTTGACGCTTCGGAGATCGGAGCTGGGGCAGTGTTGTCGCAGAAAGGTTCCGACTGCTCCGTCATTAGGCCTTGTGCCTTCTTTTCTCGCAAATTTTCGCCCGCAGAGCGGAATTATGATGTTGGGAATCGGGAGCTTTTGGCCATGAAGTGGGCGTTTGAGGAGTGGCGCCATTGGCTCGAGGGGGCTAGGCATCAGGTGGTGGTATTGACTGACCACAAAAATTTGATTTATCTTGAGACTGCCAGACGCCTGAATCCTAGACAGGCGCGCTGGTCTTTATTTTTTTCTCGCTTTAATTTTGTGGTGTCATACCTACCGGGTTCTAAGAATGTTAAGGCAGATGCCCTTTCTAGGAGTTTTGACCCGGACTCTCCTGGTAATTCTGAACCCACAGGTATCCTTAGGGAGGGAGTAATTTTGTCGGCCGTTTCTCCTGATCTGCGGCGGTCCTTGCAAGAGTTTCAGGCGGATAGACCGGATCGTTGTCCGCCTGATAGACTGTTTGTTCCGGATGATTGGACCAGCAGAGTCATCTCTGAGGTACATTCTTCTGCATTGGCAGGTCATCCCGGAATTTTTGGTACCAGGGATTTGGTGGCAAGATCCTTCTGGTGGCCTTCTCTGTCACGAGATGTGCGAGTCTTTGTGCAGTCATGTGACGTTTGTGCTCGGGCCAAGTCTTGTAGTTCTCGGGCTAGCGGACTGCTGTTGCCCTTGCCTATTCCTAAGAGGCCTTGGACACACATCTCGATGGATTTTATTTCAGATCTGCCTGTTTCCCAGAAGATGTCTGTCATCTGGGTGGTCTGTGACCGTTTCTCTAAAATGGTCCATTTGGTTCCTCTGCCCAAGTTGCCTTCTTCTTCTGAGTTGGTTCCTCTGTTTTTTCAGAATGTTGTCCGATTGCACGGTATTCCTGAGAATATTGTTTCTGACAGAGGTACCCAATTTGTGTCTAGATTTTGGCGGGCATTCTGTGCTAGGATAGGCATAGATTTGTCTTTTTCATCTGCTTTTCACCCTCAGACTAATGGCCAGACCGAGCGGACTAATCAGACCCTTGAGACATATCTGAGGTGTTTTGTCTCTGCTGACCAGGATGATTGGGTTGCTTTTTTGCCATTGGCAGAGTTCGCCCTCAATAATCGGGCCAGTTCTTCCACCTTGGTGTCCCCGTTTTTCTGTAATTCGGGGTTTCACCCTCGATTTTCCTCCGGTCAGGTGGAATCCTCGGTTTGTCCTGGAGTGGATGCGGTGGTGGAGAGATTGCATCACATCTGGGGGCAGGTTATGGACAATTTGAAGTTGTCACAGGAGAAGACTCAGCGTTTTGCCAACCGTCATCGTCGTGTTGGTTCTCGGCTTTGTGTTGGAGATTTAGTGTGGTTGTCTTCTCGTTTTGTCCCTATGAGGGTCTCTTCTCCTAAGTTTAAACCTCGGTTCATCGGCCCTTATAGAATATTGGAGATTCTTAATCCTGTTTCTTTCCGTTTGGACCTCCCTGCGTCCTTTTCCATTCATAACGTTTTTCATCGGTCGTTATTGCGCAGGTATGAGGTACCTGTTGTACCTTCTCTTGAGCCTCCTGCTCCGGTGTTGGTTGAGGGTGAGTTGGAGTACGTTGTGGAGAAAATTTTGGACTCTCGTGTTTCCAGACGGAAACTCCAGTATCTGGTCAACTGGAAGGGTTACGGCCAGGAGGATAATTCTTGGGTCAATGCATCTGATGTTCATGCTTCTGATCTTGTTCGTGCCTTCCATAGGGCTCATCCTGGTCGCCCTGGTGGATCTGGTGAGGGTTCGGTGCCCCCTCCTTGAGGGGGGGGTACTGTTGTGAATTTGGATTCTGGGCTCCCCCGGTGGCCGCTTGTGGAATTGGACTTGTCATCCTCTTTCCTGTTTCACCTGATTCCATCAGTAGTGGGTGTTGCTATTTAAGCTCATTTCTCTGGTGGTTTCTTGCCGGTCATCAATGTTATCTGATGCCTCTCAGTGCTTGTTCCTGCTTCTAGACAACTACTGATAAGTTGGACTTTTGTCCATGTTTTGTTTTGCCTATTTGTTCCAGTTCGCAGCTGAAGTTTTGTTACTGTGTCTGGAAAGCTCTCGTCGATCAGGGATTGCTACTCTGGCGTTATGAGTTAATGCCAGAGTTTAAGGTAATCTCTGGATGGTGTTTTGTTAGTATTTTTCTGCTGACCATGAAAGTAAACTATCTGTCTTCTGCTATCTAGTAAGCGGACCTCGAATTTGCTAAGACTATTTTCCTGCTGCGTTTGTTGTTTCATCTGAACTCACCGTCATTATATGTGGGGGGCTACTGTCTTCTTTGGAATATTTCTCTAGAGGTGAGCCAGGTCTTATATTTCCCTCTGCTAGCTATTTAGGTCTTAGGCCAGAGCTGGGCATCTAGCTATAAATAGGAAATGCTACCTGGCTATTTCTAGTTGCGCGGCAGGCTTAGTTCATGGTCAGTATAGTTCCATCTTCCGAGAGCTTGTCCCTCTATAGGCTTGCTATGATCTCTGCCTGCAGAGATCATGACAATCTCCCTGCTTAATGCGCACAAGGTTATACGCACCACGGAGATCTATCTTGGTGAACCAACTGGCACCCTTAATCCGAGCAAACAAATCAGACAATAGTGGTAAAGGATACTGAAATTTGACTGTGATTTTATTCAGAAGACGATAATCTATACAAGGTCTCAAAGAACCGTCCTTCTTGGCCACAAAAAAAAATCATGCACCAAGAGGGGAAGAGGATGGGCGAATGTGTCCCTTCTCCAAAGACTCCTTTATATAACTCTGCATCGCGGCATGCTCTGGTATAGACAGATTAAAAAGTCGTCCCTTAGGGAATTTACTACCAGGAATTAAATTTATAGCACAGTCACAATCCCTATGAGGGGGCAGGGCACTGGACCTGGGCTCATCAAATACATCCTGGTAGTCAGACAAAATCTCAGGGACCTCAGAAGGAGTGGAAGAAGCAATAGACACCAACGGAGCATCGCCATGAATTCCCTGACAACCCCAACTTGACACAGACATAGCTTTCCAATCTAAAACTGGATTATGAGCCTGCAGCCATGGCAGACCCAAAACGACAACATCATGCAAATTATGCAGAACAAGAAAGCGAATCACCTTCTGATGTACGGGAGTCAGGCACATGGTCATTTGCGTCCAATACTGAGGCTTATTCTCAGCCAATGGCATAGCATCAATTCCCCTCAGAGGAATAGGAAATTCCAAAGGCTCCAGGACAAAACCACAGCGCCTGGCAAACAACAAATCCATCAGATTCAGGGCAGGACCCGAATCCACAAAAGCCATAACCGGGTAGGATGACAAAGAACAAATCAAAGTAACAGACAAAATAAATTTAGGCTGCATAGTACCAATGGTGACAGGTTTAGCGATTTTTTTTAAGCGTTTAGAGCATGCTGAGATAACATGAGTAGAATCACCACAGTAAAAGCACAACCCATTTTGACATCTATGACTTTGTCGCTCAATTCTGGTCAGAGTTCGGTCACATTGCATAGACTCAGGTCTCTGTTCAGAAAACACCGCCAAAGGATCATGAGCAGATTTGCGCTCCAGCAAACGCCGATCAACCTGAATGGCTAAAGCCATAGAATCACTCAGACTTGTAGGGGTGGGAAACCCCACCATAACATTGTTAACGGCCTCAGAAAGACCTTCTCTGAAATTTGCAGCCAGGGCACACTCATTCCATTGAGTAAGCACCGACCATTTCCGAAATTTTTGACAATACACCTCTGCTTCATCCTGACCTTGAGATATAGCCAGCAAAGCTTTTTCTGCCTGATTCTCAAGATTAGGCTCCTCATAAAGCAATCCAAGAGCCAGAAAAAATGCATCTACATTAAGCAATGCAGGGTCTCCTGGCGCCAAAGAGAAAGCCCAATCTTGAGGGTCGCCACGCAACAAGGAGATAACAATTTTAACTTGCTGAGCGGAATCACCAGAGGAACGAGGTCTCAGAGATAGAAATAACTTACAATTATTCTTAAAGTTTAGAAACCTAGATCTATCACCAGAAAACAATTCAGGAATGGGTATCTTTGGTTCTGACATAGGGCTATGAATAACAAAATCCTGAATACTTTGCACCCGTGCAGTCAGATGATCCACACTAGAAGTCAGAGTCTGAACATTCATGTCTGCAGCTGAGCTCAAAACCACCCAGAGTTCAAGGGGATGAAAGAAGCTAAACAGACTGCAGCAAAGGAAAAGCGGGAAGGAAAAAAAAATGTACTCAGGTCTTCTTTTTATCCCACTTCTGCGATGCATTAAACACTTTTAGGGCCTGCTCTACTGTTATGATCCTTAGTGGTTAAGGATCACAAATTACTCCAGCTAAGTAACATACATAGGAAAAGCTCTAGGGAGGTGGCAAACTGGACTGACCACAAATCTGAACCTATCCAAACACACTAGAAGTAGCCGGTGAACGTGTCTAAAAATCCTAGACATCTCGAGCCAGCCTGAGGAACTAACTACCCCTAGAGAGAAAGAAAGACCTCTCTTGCCTCCAGAGAAATAATCCCCAAAGAAATAGAAGCCCCCAACATATAATAACGGTGAGGTAAGAGGAAGGCACATACACAGGGGTGAAAACAGATTTAGCAAATGAGGCCCACTAATACTAGATAGCAGAAAATAGTAAAGGGGTCTGTGCGGTCAGTAAAAAACCCTTACAAAATATCCACACTGAGATTTCAAGAACCCCCGCACCAACTAACGGTGTGGGGGGATGAAACTCAGTCCCCTAGAGCAACCAGCAAGCGAGGAAATCACATTTTAGCGAGCTGGACTAAAAACATAATAAATGTTGATAATCAAAAAATGATCAAACAAAAACTTAGCTTGTCTTGGAGAGACTGGGAGCAAGGTAGTCACAATGAATCTGAAGAGCACTGAATACATTGAGAGCAGGCAAGGAACTGAGTATCCAGGTGAGCTAAATAAGAAACCAACCAAGGATAACGAACCAGCTGATGCTGCCAACCTGCAGAAAGACAACACTACACAGTACCGCTTGTGACCACTAGAGGGAGCCCAAAAACAGAGTTCACAACAGCAGAGTTGCCAAGTGGAGGCTCAAGTATCTGTCCAAGTGACCATAATAAGCCGTATACTTCATAGAGGTGGCCTTTGTGGAAGAATGGGCAGTAAAAAGCCTTTACTTATATAGAAAAATTGGAAGGCTAATTTTGAGTGGGAGACTCCCCAAATGTATGGAGGAAAGTACTGTGGTCAGATGAGATCAACATTTAACTTTTTGGCCACCAAGGTAAACGCTATGTCTGACACAAAAACAACACAATTCATCAAACCAAGAACACTACCCCCACAGTGAAACATGGTGGCAGCAGCACCATGCTGTGGGGATGTTTTTCTGCAGCAGGAACAGGGAAAATGGCTGTAGTCAAGAGGAACATGGATGGTACAAAATACAGGGACATTCTTGCGCAAAACCTGTTTTCTTCTGTCAGTAATATTAGACTAGGATGGAGGTTCACCTTCAAACAAGACAATGACCTAAAGCATACTGCTAAATCAACACTCAAGTCGTTTAAGGGGAACCATGTAAATGTTTTGGAGTGGCCTAGTGAAGGCCCAGACCTTAACCCAATTGAAAATCTGTCAGACTTGAAGATTGCTGATCACCACAGGAAAACATCTATTTTAAAGGAGGTGGATCAGTTTTGCCTTGAGGAAGGAGCAAAAATCCCAGTGGCAAGATGTGGAAAACTCATATTGACTTGCAGCTGTAATTGCTGCAAAAGGAGGCTCAACAAAGTACTAACTTTAGAGGGGGGTGAATAGGTATGCCCCTTGAAGTTTTTAGTTATTTTGTCCTATTTCTTGTTTGCTTTACAACAAAAAGAAAACAAACTCTTCACAGTTGTAGGCATGTTCTTTACTTTAACTGATGCATGCCTCAAAAAAATAGGGAAATTCCAGGTTGTGAGGTAGCAAAACCCGAAAAATTACCAATGGGGTGAACACTTTTGCAAGCCGTTGTAAATGTAGAATTTTTCTACTAGGCTTCTACGTTATGATGATGTTCTTGCTTTAACAAATCTCATTTATGAACGGATGTGTACACTGTTATAGTTTTCACGACTTTGGTTAATAGCTTGAGTTTCTTACAAAACAAACTCAAAACATTGTCATAGCTTGCTTACAAAATCATTGGCAGGTTGCAATTCACATCACAATTATTTGGTCTTTATACAAGAAAACATGTAGCATAAACATTTCTTTACTGAACATTGTAGTGCATGTGTTTTTCCAAAGCTTGGTCATCACATGCCGCATATCTTCTTGGGATATGTTAAGCAAAATGCAAAGATGAGAAATAATACATTTGTTTTGGTAAAACAATCCATAAGGTTTGTTCAGTAGATTCATTCAGCTTTTAAAACTCATAGGAAACAGAGCCATATTGCTTAGATTTCTATGCTATAAAGAAAACCCAAATGTTTTGACACCTGACAGCATCTTCAAATGACAACACAACTCATTATTGTATCATACACTCTTTAAAAATACTCACTAAGAAAAAATCTTCCCACATATGCTACTCATGCTTATTTAATGGAACACTAAACATAAAAAATACAAATAAAGGCTATCCCACTGTTTACATCCATAATCTTGCTCTCCATGTTTATTGACTTAATTTTGACCCATTTAACTTAAATTAAGAAATAAAGTGTTTACAGTAGCATGTGAAAGTTTTGGCACCCTGGTCCAAATTATCTGCAAAAGGCGTAAAGTTAAAGATGACACATTTACCTTGTATTTTCTGGAAAAAAAATATATTGTATTTTTTTTTTTTCTTTTTAAAAATTACAAAAAGAAAAATTAGCCAATGCAAAAGTTTGGACACCTTGGAGATTTTTGTGTGCTCAGATAACTTTGATCAAAGTTTCAGACCTTAATTAATTAGCCTGTTAGGGTTATGACTTGCTCATTACCATTGTTTGGAAAGGCCAGGTGATAAAAATGTCCCAGCTTTATAAAAACTTCTAACCTTGTGCCAAAAACAGTATCCATGGGTTCTTCCAATGTAATTAAGAAAGGACAGTTAACAAGTATAGTGGAGGTCAGGAAAAGGTCTAGAAGACCAAGCAAAATTTCAGTGACAGCTCCTCGTAGGATTGCTAGAAATGCAGAAAAACTGCTTGACTGCAAAACACCTTCAGAAAGATTTAGCAGCTGTGGTACATTGTTCTGCTGTTCAAAGACACCACCACAAATATGGACATCATGGAAGAGTCATCAGAAGAAAACCTATCCCAGGTCCTCAGCATGAAATTCAGTTTCATAAGTATGCACATCTAAACCAGCCTGATGCATTTTGGAACCAATTCCTGTGGGCCGATGAAGTTAAATTATAAAGCTTTGGCCACAATGATCAAAGGTATGTGTGGAGAAAAAGGTCACAAAATATCAGGAAAAGAACATCTTGCCAACCGTTAAGCATGGGGGTGGATCAATCATGCTTTGGGCATGGGTTGCAGCCAATGGCAAGGGAATATTTCTAGGGCACAGGGAAAAGTAGATGCAATAGATTTCAACAAGTTCTCAATGCAAATATATGTAGAAAAGCCGCGGAGACACCATCACATGTTTCTCAACGCAAGCAATGAATAGCCAGGTCTTTCACAGGGAAGGAACAACCACGGGAAGGGCAGCATCCAATAAAGGAAAACCACCTATGCCAAAACATGGTATCCATCCACAGACAGCTGTTTCGGGGTATTTGCCCCTCATCAGTGTGGAGTAGGAAACTGGCTATTAGGAGCAGTGCCTAGTGAAAAGACTATAAACATAAGGATGAATGACCTTGGGGAGATCAAAACATCCAACACCGCGGAGACACCATCACGTGTTTCTCAATGCAGTGATCCAGAACACTGCCCCCATCCCTAAAGGGAAATATGCAAATGCATGTAGAAAAGCCGCGGAGACACCATCACGTGTTTCTCAATGCAGTGATCCAGAACACTGCCCCCATCCCTAAAGGGAAATATGCAAATGCATGTAGAAAAGCTGCAGATACACCATCACGTGTTTCTCAACGCAAGCAATGAATAGCCAGGTCTTTCACCGGGAAGGAACAACCACGGGAAGGGCAGCATCCAATAAAGGAAAACCACCTATGCCAAAACATGGTATCCATCCACAGACAGCTGTTTCGGGGTCTGCAAATATGCAAATATAACACCATCTGTAAAAAAGCTTTAGTTAAAAAGAAGATGGCTTCTACAAATGGATAATGATCCTAAACATACATCAAAATGCACAATAGATGACCACAAAAATCTCAATCTGTGTCGGGTTCTGTCCTTTTTGCCAATGTTTCAGCCTCTACGTAGCATTGTACATTTGTTGTGCGTGATGCATGACAACTAGTGTTGAGCATTCCGATACCACAAGTATCGGGTATCGGCTGATACTTGCGGGTATCGGAATTCCGATACCGAGATCCGATACTTTTGTGGTATCGGGAATCGGTATCGGGATTAATATCAATGTGTAAAATAAAGAATTAAAATAAAAAATAGGGATATACTCACCTCACCGGCGGCTCCTGGACTTTACCGCCGTAACCGGGAGCCATTGTACCTAAGAATGCGCGCTTGAAGGGCCTTAGATGAGGTCACTACGCTCTGATTGGTCCGTAGCGGTCGTGTGAAAGACCTTAGGTGACGTCACTGCTTTGTGATTGGTCGCGTAGCGGTCACGCGACCCTACGGACCAATCAGAGCGCAGTGACCTCATCTAAGGCCCTTCAAGCGCGCATTCTTAGGTACAACGGCTCCCGGTTACGGTGGTAAAGTCCAGGCTGCGTTGGAGAGGTGAGTATATCCCTATTTTTTATTTTAATTCTTTCTTTTACACATTGATATAGATCCCAGGGCCTGAAGGAGAGTTTCCTCTCCTTCAGACCCTGGGAACCATACAGGATACCTTCCGATACTTGGTGTCCCATTGACTTGTATGGGTATCGGGTATCGGTATCGGATTAGATCCGATACTTTGCCGGTATCGGCCGATACTTTCTGATACCGATACTTTCAAATATCGGACGGTATCGCTCAACACTAATGACATCAGTCCTGTTAAATTCTTGGGACTTTTCATGCTGCTAGACAAGGGGTTAATTGTCTGTTTTTTGATTACTGCTTTCTCATAACCTTTGGTTGGGCTGCCTACTATTTAAACCCCTGAGTCTCTGACTTCCAGTGTCAGTCAATTAGTTTTGCTCGAGACTTGTTAGCTCTTGTCTTTACTTGCACTTTTGTCCTGATCCCTTTTGTTTTCTGACCTCGTTGTGAAATTTGACCATCTTCCTGTCTTACAATTCTGTTCCCGACATGAATTCTTGGCTCTTAGCCTCCTACATGACCCTACCTGCCTCTGGTTCGCTCCTCTGGATGGCAGCTCTTCCACTGGACCCGGTTATAAGACCATATCTGTGTACATATGGTTAAAGGGTAAAACTTGAAGTTTCCATGGAATTTGTCCGATGGAGTAACTTATGCCCAGTCTTTCCGAGTTCGCTTTTTGAGCCTGTGGCCTCTGACAGATGTGACACTACTCTCTTCAACATGACACAAAGATTGTAAACTCCTACGCCTTCCTCTGTTGGCAGTATTTTTTCATTCAGGATGCTGATTTTTTTCGCTGTATCCTTGATATATATATATTGCAAAGCAAGTTTTATTCATTTTATTCAATGCTTACTTACTTTGATAATAGTTGTTCCACGTTACATGTAAAGTTTTAAACTTTCAAAAAATGTAGCTAAATGTAAAAGTTTTCAAAGTTGCTTTTGGAGTACGTTCATCTCTTTTCTTCTGTATTAAAACTATTATTGAATTTCTTTATGCTAGAGTAGATGGTATTTCACTACGTTCCTTTGCTGTTACACAGTTGCATCCATACAGCTATACAAATTGCAGCCATCCTAATGAATATAATCAAACAAGCACATTATTTTTGACTATATCAGTTCATGATCAATAGACACCCTTTTCACTCATGAGTGGTACTTGATGCAGCTACAATACATGAATAAGATACAAGTGTAGTGTACCTTGGGAAATGAATTTCGAAAAAATTATTAAAACACATAATACTTAGTAATCCTTTTGTAAATGTTTTCATTTCTTCATTGTAACGAACAGCTTTGCCAGAATTTTTGTTTGATAACCTTGAGATTTTCTTGAAACCTATTCATGGAAATAATGTACCATTCTCGTTTCTGGAGCTGAAACAGACATAATGGTTCCCACTTGCTATATACTTTATCAATATCTTGAAACTAAACATCTTTGTATTGTGTAAATCAGACCCCTTTCACTGACACAGATAGGCAATAGTAAAAAAAAAAACATCGTAAATAGAGGCAAGCACATTTGGTCATTTCAATATTAAAAAAAAATAAAATCCATATAAAAATAGATAAAAGATTGAAAAATAGTCCATCATGAAGTTAATTACACTCAATAATGTGAACAATGATAATGTTTTCATATTTCTATTACGATCTTTGGAGTGGAGGAGCATAGGCTTCATGAGTATGGCCTATAGGTGTAGAGAATATTTCTCTGGGTTCAGCTGTCATGCTAACTTGTCAATCTGATGCTTATTGTCTTTTTTATGGTGAAGTTTCTGCTCTGTTTTATCCCTTGAGAATTCGCAAGATGGCTTTTCAGGACGACATGCTTTGGTCAACAGATTGGAAGGTTTGAACTCTTGGCCAAGCCAGCATGGAAAACATGGGGAGATAGTTGTGTTGCATTTCCTGCAGTAGGTGGCGAGAGGAAGAGTTTATAAATTAGACGGAGCTCTAGTAGATGGGTCAGTTCAATGCTTGATAAAGTACCACACACGTGTACAATGCATGATTTACATCTTAAGAACTAGCAGTCCTAATCAATCAAACACCATCAAGGAGCCAACTAGGTGAGTTAGAGGCCATTAGAATGTATGGAGATAAGAGATGAACATGCCAAACAAAAAGTGTTAAAGAGACTCGATAGGGCTAGGATATGAAAACAAAAACTGGATAAATATGTAAACCAACAATAACAAAAAATCATGCCACAAAATTAAAGGAAGACTTGGCTTACTTTTTAATAAATCAGTCTTATTTAACTCCTTAAAAATGAAGCCAAGAACAATATGACTTGTACCGTAGAAAGAAGTCAACAGCAATTCACCCAACAATGATGCCAATAAAAGTTAGACTCATTCAGTAGAAAGAAGGTAACAACTATTTATACAGAAAATAAGCTTAAAAAATATTGCACTTTCAGTAGAACAATGGCAATTAGAGATGGATGAATTTATTCGAGTAGAATTGAAATATAGCTGCATTTTACAAAACGCTGTATTTCCTAGAATATAGAAATTATTTAGTCTGTTTAGCATGCATTCAGCAAAATAACAGCCAGCTGTGGCCACCATCATGCTGAACTATAAAGGGTCACCAAAAGGTTAAAAAGCAACCTAATGCTTATCTGACCACTCAACTATTAATGCAGCCTCCTTGTCTCTGGTGTCCTTTGCCCTCCCTCAGAGCCTCTCTTTGTCCTCAGTCACATGACAGCTTCTTCTTTGTACAGGGTGGGCCATTTCTATGTATACATCTAAATAAAATGGGATGATGCACATCTTGTATCTTCACAGCATAGACAATTGCCTTCAGATGACCCCAGCATCTGAAACAACGGATACTGGAAGCCTGTGCTAGCATTTCTTCTGCGGTTTTGCTATCAGTGTGTCAAGAGTGGGAGAAGAGGGTTGCATTGACAATCCAATACAATGGGCAGCACTTTGAACACATTTTATAAGTGTCATAATCTTGTAAATAACTCATGAAATAATAAAGTTAAATTAAAACCAAGCACATCATTGCTTTTCTTGTGAAATTCTCAATAAGTTTGATTTGTCACATGACCCTCTTCCCATTGGAAAAAAATAAAGTTGGATCTAAAATGGCCAACTTCAAAATGGCCGCCATGGTCACCACCCATCTTGAAAAGTTTCCCCCCTCCCATATACTAATGTGCAACAAACAGAAAGTTGATATCACCAACCATTCCCATTTTATTTAGGTGTATCCATATTAATAGCCCACCCTGTAGAACATGACTTTCAGCCACAAACAAGACTCATAGGTAATGGAGAGTTCTAACATCACTACACGTGATGAACTCCATGGCCAGAAGTCCTGTTCTAGAGTAAAGACTCCAGGCCATAGAGGTCATAACGTGTTCTAATATTATGACATCATGACATGTGCCATGACATTACTACATCATGTGCTCTGACTCTTGGTCCCATTCTAGAGTGAAGACACCATCATATGTCTGCCGAAAGAATAGGCCTCGAAGACTGAACGGGTGGGCATCAGAGTTAGCTGAGGTACTGTATAGGATGAGCAGTTAGATAAGTATTACGATTTTCCTCTATTTTTTACATTTCATGTTTTTTGTGCTCAAGACTCTAATAGGGAACATTCAACTCATGGGGAATAACTTCATTGTGAATTGAATTTTCTGTTTAAATCTGTACAATATGATGAATTAAAATTTTCTTGTAACTACTCATCTCTAATTGCAACAACTATTTATTAAAAAATTATTCCACCAAAAATTGACTTGTTCATATATGAAGATAGGGACTAGTGTCACTCACAATTTCAATGAAAAATAAAGTAATTTATTCCAAACTTAGGGATATGGACATGACATGCAAGTGCATGGAAGCGAGGCTGTGCCCACTGGCCGGGAATATGTATTAACTCATACAGACCCTCCAGTCCTGGTTCAGAAACCAGCGAATTCACGCAGCGCACAGTGCATGTACTGGGGATTCATAAGTCTGCAGTCACTCAGAATGGCTGCAGACTTATTGATTTGGAATGGACAACCCCTTTAAGGGGTCAAGGATTAAAAAAATACTAAAAATTTCAGAGCAATAAAAAAATTATTAAAAAACGCAATACCTCTTAAATTCACAATAATGAGGTGTTCTATTGGCTTTTGAGCAATGCAACCAATAACTAGTAAGCAAAATGTGTGATTACTGAGGTCAATGATGCAGATGGTCATTTCGCTCAAGATGTAGACAGACAAATAAGAGCATGGAAGCATCCAGTGGACCATGCCGAGGTTCAAATTTATTACAATTCATGGATCGACATCTACTGTGCTAATCTACCTCTAAATGTGCAATTACCTATAACCTGAAGATCATAAACATTTGCCTTTTTTACCTTTTTGTTTTTCTTTAACATGCACATTCTTGACATATTAACATCACAATACCTTGGACCTAGAGTAACTTTTTAATTGATAGCACGTGAATAATGAATATGACTTAAATGACTCATTTACATAAAACTTGAATACATCAAACTTTAAGTATTCTTCATGGCAAAATGTTCGAGGAGAATACTGTAATGGCTTCATTATCCAACGTATAATGAATAAAATAATGCAACCTTCACACTGAAATGGCGTTAAACTCTGTTTAATTAATTGTCATATTAAAGCGCTATTGCAATTCGCCAACAAGCAAACACTAACCTATGATACCTTATTGCCATGTCTCCTCTGTAATAATCCTCCAAAGACTTGGTATAGTGGAGAACATTACGATATTTAGAAAGAGCAGGGAATTTACATATAGCTTTTTTAATTAGCTCAAAGCTGTCAGCTTGTCTTTTGTATGTTTTTATGTCCAAAGCTAAAACAATAAAAAGTGGCAAGAAACTTTAAATAACTCACACATTTTGCTAAAGAATAAAACTAAAAACATTAAATTACTAGAAAAATTTGAAAGTGTATGTGCTGTCACGTGACGCTCAGTGAGCGGTCAGCAATAGCGCCATTCACAAGAAGAATGACAGCAAGAGTTATTTAAAAAAATACTTCTTTCCACTGTTTAAATCAAATTGGGCAATATTTATTGTAATGGACAACTTCTTTAATTGTTTGTTGCAGCATGCTGATGCCCTGCTATGTGTAGCACAAAGACTCAGAATATCTCTGATTCAGCTCTCCTATGGAGACTATTGAAACATGTAAAAAGTGAAAAAAAAAGAAGCTTTTACAAATTAAAAAAAAACAAAAAAAATATATGAAAGTTCATATTACCCTTTTGCCCCATTCAAACTATAACAAAACAAAAAATAAAAAATACAAATAGGTGGCATTGCTTCCTTCAGAAATTCATGACCTATTAAATTTAAGAGAATTAAAAGAATTAATCCGATCAGTAAACGGCTTAGCAAGAAAAACATCAGAATGCCAGAATTACGTTTTTTTATTTGCCGACACATTGCACTAAAATGCAATAACAGACAATCAAAACAATTATTAAAAAATTCCATTAAGAGACAAAATAAAAATCACAGAAAATCAAATTGTCTGTACGCCAAGTCCTAATGTGTCCACCAACATGTCCTGGATAAAAAAATAATAATTTTGGAATAATCTCACAAAAAGTCAGAAGACAGTCCCCATTGTTCCAAAACAACGCTCCTCAGATTAGGGGAAGGAGTTACCCTTTATATTACCATGAGTCTGAGAATTTCAAGGGAAATTAATAATCTTGCACAGCCTAACCCCTTTCTCGCTTGAGCATAGATCGTCACAGTCGTGTGTGATCCTATAGTGTCCCAGCATAGATCTTACATCTGCCTTATAGATTTCCCTTAATGAGATTATCCCATGCACTTGAGGGCTAATTCAAGCAATAACCATGTGTAGGGATTTATTTGGAATGCACACCATCATTCTGTGTCACTCCCGATCCAATGTTGATGTCATCCTGCTGCGCCCTATGACCAGTGGAATGCAAAAGGCGTTCCTGGACTGCAAATACCATTTCTAGTTTCACGATCAAAGGACAGCATCTATCTTGTTTCCATCTGCTTTTTGTTTATAATAGAACCCATGTTCGAGCAGGGAGGGCTTGGTTTTATATTAATGGGATTATTTAATCCCATTCCCATTTTTTGTATCTGGGGGCTTTCAGTCTCCATTTATTTACACAGACAGCAAATAGGATTAACAACTGGGAAGGGATAAGTTCCACATGGTTCCTCATGGCTGCATGTCCACTAGCAGGGTTTCAGTAATTCTCTGCTCTTTTCCACTCTCACTTCACTTGACAAATAGTAAGGTTTTAATTTTAGAGGTTAAGACTAGAGATGAGCTGTGTTCGAGTCGAACTGTTCGCCAATTTCAAATTCAAGCTGTTGTGGGCGGTGTTCGAGTCGTTCGACGAACCCGAACAATTTGCTTAAAATTCCTCTGTTTGAGTCTCTGTTCGATAACTGTTTGTTCAGCAAAAGCCTAGCTTGATTTGCACATTAAAACTGTTTATCATTGTTAATAAACTGTTTCAGTGTATTGTGGGAGGGGGATAGATCTGTGCTGAAATAACGCCGATCTCCATTTTTTTTTCCGCATTTACAGAGGGGCGGTGCAGTCTCTCAGCCTATCAGCAGTGCACACACACAGCAATGTGCATGTGATGCACACAAGCAAGGGCATGTGTCATTGGCTGTGTATGTCACATGTCTTTGCCCTATAAGAACCAGCCATTCGCCCCGTCATCACCATTTCCTCACTGCTTCAGCTTAGTGTTAGATGGCACCGCTGCTGCTGTGGGCGCTATACAGTGAAAGAGTCTTTTTTGCCAGCTAATTTTCTGTGAGATAGGTTTAAGGAGTCGGGGGTTGGGACTAGTTGTAATATCAGCCCTTTTCAGGGTAGGTTACAGCAGTTCATAGCACTGTTTGCCAGGCAGGTCTGAGCCAGTGCTGTACAAGTGTTAGTCACAGCATTTGGTGTAATCTAGCTCAGCCAATTCGTTTGGGCTAGTAGCATTGTCTGATAGTCATCTGAGTAGTCTGCCTGTGAAGCTAGCTACACCACCTGTGTATCTCTATTTTTACTGCATCTAATCCAGTTAATAGTTTTGGGGTTTTGGGCTTAGTAGCAGTGTCTGTACGTCAGCAGAGTAGCCCGCCTGTGAAGCTAGCTATAGTATATAGTAATCTAAAGCACTCCCTAAGTGGAATATCTTATGCAGAAATGTAGTTTTCAAAATGCTAATTTATTTAAATACAATAGGAAAATAACGGATCAAACATGAAGTAAATAATACAATATGTATATGCGACACAACAGTGATGACGTTTCGACCCTCCCGGGTCTTAGTCTAAGGTCGCTTAATCCAGGTACTATGACTGTTTCTTTTGGAGCAAGGTATCCCCGTAATATCCAGGGGCGTTTAAAGCTCATAGAATGTGCGACCTGGTTGCTGATCCGTCTAAGATGAAAAACCTTAAGAGTCTAGAGTCTGTGTTTTAAGCGGCGCATAAGCGTCTTGCTTTGGAGAAAGTAAAGGCCTTGTATAGGAGAAGGGCAGCGCTCCTGCATCCTGCTGTGTGATGACATCACACAGCAGTGTTTGCACGTCAACAGAGTAGCCCGCCTGTGAAACTAACTACACTGCCTGTGTTGTCTCTGTTTTCACTGCTTCTAATCCAGTTAACAGTTTTGGGCCTAGGAGCAGTGTCTGCACATCAGCAGAGTAGCCCGCCTGTGAAACAAACTATACCGCCTGTGTATCTCTATTTTCACTGCATCTAATCCAGTTAATAGTTTGGGGTTTGGGGCTTAGTAACAGTGTTTGCACATCAGCAGAGTAGCCCACCTGTGAAACAAACTATACCGCCTGTGTATCTCAATTTTTACTGCATTTAATCCAGTTAATAGTTTTGGGGTTTGGGACTTAGTAGCAGTGTTTGCACGCCAGCAGAGTAGCCCACCTGTGAAACTAACTACACCGCCTGTGTATCTCTATTTTCACTGCATCTAATCCAGTTAACAGTTTTGGGCCTAGGAGCAGTGTCTGCACGTCAGCAGAGCAGCCCGCCTATGAAACAAACTATACCGCCTGTGTATTTCAATTTTTACTGCATCTAATCAATTTAATAGTTTTGGGCCTAGTACCACAGCTTGGCCACTCAGTTCTGCTCGGTTTTCATCCATCGGTTGTTGTGCCAACAACTACAGATACAGAGTTGCCAATTAGTTAAGCACTAAAATGAGTGGCAAAAGGCCTGCTGCTGTTGGAATGGGGAATAGGCATGTTGGAAATGGAAAAAAAGGTTGTGTCCGTGGGGTAGGTGGTAAAGCAACGGTAACATCTACAGAAGAAAGACCATCTTCCAGCCAAAGTAAGATGTCTACTTCTTTTCGTGGACATACTGATATGATCCCTTTCTTGTGACCATCGCTACAAGCATCGCCAAAAATTCCAGATGAGGCAAAAAAACAGCAGGTGCTTGAACGGATATCAAGTGCTCATTCAAGTGGGCTCTCCTCCATGTCAACTTCCGCTTCACAACTACTCTAGTCCTCAGAGTTGTCACCCCAATCGCACTTGCTTTCTCACAGCTCCCAAGTCTCCAGCTGCCCGTCTGAGCATGGAGTAACACACATGATTGAGTCTGTAGGGCTGTTTACGCATACTATAGCCTGGGAATCAGAGGTCTGCTCCAGAGCTTCTGTGAACCAAGAGGAGGAAATGATCTGCACTGATACCCAGAATCTTTGTGAGCCGGATCCAGGCCCAGATGAAGAAGGTTCTGAGCATAATGTAGACCCTCATTCCCAAATAGTAACTCCTGTTGGTAGAGACAATGAGGAAGATGATGATGAGACTGAGATACCTGATTGGAACGAAAACGTGACTTTTCGGTCGGGGCAGGAAGAGGTTGGCTCTGAGGACGAGGGGTGAGACAACACACAGGATGATGATGACAAGGTTGTAGACCCCACTTACTGTCATCCTCTGTGACTGTGGGGACAGCAGTCGCACTTGGTTTTGGATGCTGACCTCCCACCTCTTTACCCGCAACAGCCAGTGTGATTGGTAGGTCGTCAGGACATTTGCAAGTGGAAACACCTGCTGGTGTTGAGCGCTCTCTGACATCGACACCACATTTTGATCAAGGCAACATAACATCTCTGCCTGCACCTTCCTCACAGACTAGCAGTTTGCCAGGGACATCCTTCTCAACTCTGTCTAAGCACGGCAGCCAGCCCTCAGTCCCTCAGATGTGGACAAGTAAAGACCATTTCTTCCTAGCCATGACAAAGCTAAGAGGTTGAAATTCTCCATCTGCAAGCTGTTGGCTACAGAAATGTTGCCTTTCCGCCTGTTAGACACAGAGGATTTTCGAGACCTTATGTCCGTCGCAGTGCCCCAGCACCAGATGCCCAGTCGCCACTATTTCTCCAAAGAAAGCTGTGCCTGCGCTACACCAGCATGTCTCACACAACATCACCGCTTCCTTGAGAAACTCTGTGCGTGACAGGGTGCATTTCACCACAGACACTTGGACGAGTAGACATGGACGGGGGCGTTACATGTCGGTGACTGGGCACTGGGTAACTACGGCGACATCAGGAGAAGGGGCTGCTGTCCAAGTCTTGCCATCCCCACGAGTTGCTCGTCGATCCTCTGCATCTAGAAGTTCCTCCACTGCTTATGCCTCCTCAACCTCCTCTCAGTCCTCCACCTGCCCCCAAAGCCTGTCTTGTAATGCCACCCACGTTGTAACTGTGCAGAAGGAATCCTGCACACCTCCTCACTATGCTGTCACCAGGGCTCAAAGGCATCAGGCAGTGTTTACATTGAAATGTCTGGGAAATGTGAGTCACACAGCTGAGGAGTTGTGGTCAGCTCTGGAGACCGAGTTCCATCAATGGTTGTCTCCACTCAACCTGCAGCCAGGGAAGGCTGTGTGCGACAATGCTGCAAACCTGGGTGCGGCCCTTCACTGGGGCAATGTCACACACGTGCCTTGTATGGCTTACGTTTTGATCCTGGTTGTCCAGAAATTTTTATCTTACTATCCTGGACTAGATGGGCTTCTGCAGAGGGCACGGTCGCTGTGTGCTCACTTCCACCGTTCGCATCCCGCTGCTCGACGACTTGCATCTCTACAAAAGTCGTTGGGCCTGCCAGTTCACCGGCTGAAATGCGATGTGCCCACATGGTGGAATTCAACTCAGCACATGTTGCAGTGACTGTGGCAGCACTGACAAGCCCTGGTGCAATACGTTATGACGTATAGCCTGGGCCAACTAGATCAAGTGGGGCAAATCATGCTGTAGGAGTGGTCTCAGATCAGGGACCTATGCACCCTTCTGCACAGTTTTGAAATAGCAACGAAGATGTTTAGTGCTGCCGATGCCATTATCAGCATGACCTTTCCGGTGATTTACATCTTGGAGCACGCCTTACACAGTGTCCGGAGTCAGGTGGTGGAACAAGAGGAGGAGGAGGAGGAGGAACAGGAGGAGTCGTACGCAGAAGGGATCATATCTCCAAGGTCAAGAAGGTTGGCAGCACCAAGGCGGTTGGCATTGGAGGCTAGGGGAGAGGGATTACCAAGGGCGCATGGTAGCAGCCAAACTGTTAAGGAAGGTGCAGGAGGCAAGGAAGAAGTGGAGGATTAACTGGTGCTGGGCATGGAAGACTCATCAGATGAGGGAGACTTTGATCAAATTTCTGTTGTGCAAGGTTGGGGGTAGAGGGCAGATGAAGGAAGCATGATTTTCACCTCGCCACCACCAAGACAACAAGGACTTGGTCCTTCTGGATGCGCAAGACACATGAGTGCCTTCTTGCTGCATTACCTGCAACATGACCCTCGGCTTGTCAGAATCCAAAGTAATGCCGACTACTGGGTTGCCGCACTCTTAGATCCCTGGTACAAAAGCAAATTTGGCAAAATAATTCCTGCCATAGAAAGGGATTCACGCATGCAGGAGTATCAGCAGAGACTGTTACAGAATCTAACATCTGCTTTTTCACAAAACACTAGTGGTGCACGTAGTCAATCTCTGAGCTCTAACTTGCCAACCGTGGGACTATTGAGTCATCACTCTAACTATAACAGTAACATCGTATCTGGTGGTAACAGCAATTTTTTCCAATTGTTTCAAGATTTTTTTAGACCATCCTTTGCAAGGCCACAGGAGACAAGAAGTCTGACGCACAGCCAAAGCCTAGAGAGGATGGTACAAGAGTATCTCCAAGTTAACATTGATGCCATGACTGTGGAACTGGACCCTTGCTCATTTTGGGCTTCCAATCTTGAAAAATGGCCTGAGCTTGCCACTCACGCCTTGGAGATCTTGTCGTGCCCCGCAGCCAGCGTTCTCTCTGAACCTGTGTTCCGCGCTGCTGGTAGTGTCCTGACAGATAAGCGCACGCAGCTGTCCAGTGACAATGTAGACAGACTAACGTTCATCAAGATGAACAAATCCTGCATCCACAAGGACTTTTCTACCCCTGTGTCATCTTGGGGAGACTAAAAGCTTGATGATTTTTGAAAATCACCTCACCAACTGTTTTAAAAAAACTCGGACAAAATTGATGCCACTTAAGTGGTGTCTGTGGCCGCATTTTTTGAAAAAATGGAGACTCTTTTATTTAGTCCCCTTGCTCAGTTTTACATGACGTTGCCATCGTCAATTCCAGGTGGGTGGGGTCGTCTGCAGAGTTGCTTACTCATACTATGGCCTGGGATTCAGAGGTCTGCTCCAAAGCTTCAGTGTCTGCTAGTCAGCAGAGTAGCCCAGTCACGCACCGCCTGTTTACCTAAGTACTATTTTTAACGGCATCTGGCCCAGGAAATCATTTTGGGCCTAGTAGAATTTAGTGCTGCTCAGCAGCATACCACACCCATGAAGCAAGCTACACCACCTGTTTACCTAAGTACTATTTTGTAACGGCATCTAGCCGTGGAAATCCTTTTGGACCTAGTAGAATTTAGTGCTGCTCAGCAGCATACCACACCCATGAAGCAAGCTACACCACCTGTTTACCTAAGTACTATTTTGTAACGGCATCTAGCCCTGGAAATCCTTTTGGGCCTAGTAGAATTTAGTGCTACTCAGCAGCGTACCCCACCCATGAAGCAAGCTACACTGCCTGTTTACCTACGTACTACGTTTTAACAGCATCTAGCCCAGGAAATCCTTTTGGGCCTAGTAGAATTTAGTGCTACTCAGCAGCGTACCCCACCCATGAAGCAAGCTACACTGCCTGTTTACCTAACTACTATTTTGTAACGGCATCTAGCCCAGGAAATCCTTTTGGGCCTAGTAGCAATTTCTGCTACTCAGCAGAGTACCCCACCCATGAAGCAAGCTACACCGCCTTCTTTCTTTCCCAATCTAACCCTTCGGCTCTGTGGTGTCCACTCTCCCTCCAGCTCTCTCCTTCTCACAGGTGGACTACCGCGTGTTTTCACACTGTGGCGAATCTTTTGGGCCCAGGCATAAGAAGTCATCGAGGTAATGGATAATATGTGCCGCCTTACAAACGTCCATGACGACACATTCAATGAAGCAACTAAATGCCTCAAATAGTGAGCAGGATATGGAGCACCCCATGGGCAAACAGCGATCTATGTAGTATGCTCCTTCACAGAAGCAGCCCAATGGGAGGACACTATTTGGAGGTACAGGTAGTAACCAGAATGCCCCCTCAATGTCTGTTTTGGCCATTAGGGTGCCCCTTACCAACTTCTTGACCCTCCTGATTGCCTCATCAAAGGAGTTACAGTACATAGTACTGTACTTGGTTCCGCGTCGATGTTGTCGTTTACTGACCTGCCCCTTGGATATGACAAATGGTGGATTAGTCTGAATGTATTGGGTTCATTTTTTGGCACAACTCCCAACAAGGTACCACTACGTCTTCTAAGGAAAGTGTTCTGAATGGACCCGCCGCCATTCTACCTAAAGATATTTCTTTTTTTTTTCGTCAAGACGTCTGGGTGTTGGTAGAGTGAGTTTAGATTTTTACTCCAGCCTTTTTTGATTTTAGAAGGGCATGACATGCCTATATCTGTGTCTCCTCCTCCTTTTACTCCTCCACCTCTTTTCTTTTCGCATGACTATATGTAGTTGTGACTTTTCCATGTGTTTGTTGTGTCTTCTGAGCAGTTTGTCAGCTTTTGGACACCTTTCTATGTGTTTTCCATGTGTTTGTATATGTTTGTGTTTGCCTGCCATTGGTTTCAATGGGGTTCGACGGTGATCGTCGAACGTTCGACGAACAGTTCGTCAAACATCTCCCTGTTCGATCAACCGAACCGAACCCGAACGCTAGGGAGGTGGCTCATCGCTAGTTAAGACCTTCCCAAATATGGTCACCATAATGAGGTGGAATGGCTTTTGAATTATTTTTATCAGAATTATGTTAACTAACTACCTTGTGTTATTTTCATGCACTATTGCTACTTATTTATTGCTTGCAGAAGGCTTGCTTATTATGTTTTTATCTTGGGTTTTTGTCTGTTTAATGGACCGTAGGGATGAGCGAACGTGCTCAGTGATAATCGGATATCATACGAGTATCTGGGTGCTTGGATGTGCTCGTCACTTGCTTTTTGGAAGTGCATTTGAACAGCAAGGAGGCTTGTTGTTGAAGGGAAATAGAGGAAAAAAAAAAAACTTTAAATCTTCAGCATAGCGAGTGTGAGCGAGCTGAGTGTGACCTGATCGTAAGTGTGAACGGCGGTAAGTGTGACTTGTGACTCAGTGAAGAGGTATTTGGAAGGCCTTTAACAAATAACTGTGTGAATTTGTGTGAGTTGTTGAATTGGGAGTAGCTATATTCACAAGGGGTTAACTTAGGGTGGGCGGTCATAATCAAGGGTTTATAAGGGGCAGCTGTTTGGGGCTCAAGTCCTTTTTGGAAGTGCATTTGAACAGCAAGGAGGCTTGTTGTTGAAGGGAAATAGAGGAAAAAAAAAAATCTTTAAATCTTCAGCATAGCGAGTGTGAGCGAGCTGAGTGTGACCTGAGCGTAAGTGTGAACGGCGGTAAGTGTGACTTGTGACTCAGTGACTTTGGAATCAGGGAGTTTCCAAAGGAGGAATTGCTGTTCCAAGTGTTAATTAATACTTTGTATTTTTTTTTTTATTTAACATTTCTGTCTGGTGCAATCCCCATTAGGAAATGTGCTCCACAATTGTTAATGCCATCCAGTGCACATCTTGCCACATGTATGCAGTCCTTGATCAGCCGGTCGAGGGTGCATACTGCTGTGCGGGATGTGAGCACGTTGTGCATTTGGAAACCCAGATACTGGATCTAAATGTGCAGCTGGCAACACTGAGATCCATAGACAATATGGAGAGGAGTCTTCTGCTCACAGAGCAGACGCTCAATGGGATAGATGAGGAGGGGGATGGTAGGATGGAGCTGCAGGACAGTGAGGCAGTTAGCTGGGTGACAGTTAGGAAGCGGGGTAGAGGGAAGAGTGCCAGGGAGGCTAGTCCTGATCTGGCACATCCCAATAAGTTTGCTAAGTTGGCAGATGAGGGGGGTGCCAGTACAGGGGTAGCACTGCTGCAGCCAGGCATGTCCTCTGAAAGCCGGAGGAATGACTGCTCCAGTAAGGAGGGAAATAGGAGAGCAGGGCAGGCCAGACAGGTGCTGGTAGTGGGGGACTCAATTATTAGGGGAACAGATAGGGCAATCTGTCACAAAGACAGGGATCGTCGAACGGTGTGCTGCCTACCTGGCGCTCGAGTCCGACACATCGCTGATCGGGTGGACAGATTACTGGGAGGGGCTGGTGAGGACCCAGCGGTCATGGTGCACATTGGCACAAATGACAAAGTTAGAGGTAGGTGGAAGGTCCTTAAAGATGATTTCAGGGAATTAGGCTGCAAGCTGAAAGCAAGGACCTCCAACGTGGTATTTTCTGAAATACTGCCTGTACCACGTGCCACGCCAGAGAGGAAACGGGAGATTAGGGAGGTTAATAAGTGGCTCAAGAATTGGTGTAGGAAGGAGGTGTTTGGGTTCCTGCAGAACTGGGCCGACTTCTCAGTTGGCTACAGGCTCTACGCTAGGGATGGGCTGCACCTCAATGGGGAAGGTGCAGCTGTGCTGGGGGAGAAAATGGTTAGAAGGTTGGAGGAGTGTTTAAACTAGGGATTGGGGGGGAGGGTATTCATTTTTTATGAGGGGAAGATAGTGCAGATAGAGACCTGGGCACAAATATGGAAGCTGGGGGTGGCGGTGGCATGGGGGGTGGGGTTAGAACAGTTAGTAATTTAAGAAAGAATAGAGGTACAGAGAGGAACATCAAGTGCATGTATACTAATGCCAGAAGCCTCGCCAACAAAATGGACGAATTAGAACTAATGTTGTTGGAACATAATTATGACATGGTGGGGATATCTGAAACATGGCTGGATGAGAGCCATGACTGGGCTATTAACTTGCAGGGCTATAGTCTGTTCAGAAATGACCGTACAGATAAGCGAGGGGGTGGGGTGTGTCTGTATGTAAAATTGACCTTAAAACCCATCCTGCGTGATAATATAGGTGAATCTAATGAAAATGTAGAGTCCCTGTGGGTGGAGATAAGGGGAGGGGGAAAAAATAATAAATTACTGATAGGGGTTTGTTATAAATCTCCAAAAATAATGGAAGCAATGGAGAATATCCTCGTAAAGCAAATAGATGAAGCTGCAACTCAAGGAGAAGTCATTATTATGGGGGACTTCAACTACCCTGAAATAGATTGGGGAACAGAAACCTGCAGTTCCAGTAAAGGTAATCGGTTTTTGACAACTATGAGAGACAATTACCTTTCACAACTGGTTCAGGACACAACAAGAAGGGAGGCACTGCTAGACCTAATATTAACCAACAGGCCAGACCTCATATCAAATATAAGGGTTGGGGGTTACTTGGGGAATAGTGATCACGAAATAATAAGTTTTCAGGTCTCCATTAATAAGATGTGTAGTAGAGGGGTGACAAGGACACTAAACTTCAGGAGGGCAAATTTCCAACGGATGAGAGAGGATCTTGGTGCAATTAACTGGGACGATATCCTGAGGCATAAAAATACACAAAGAAAATGGGAGACATTTATTAGCATCCTGGATAGGACCTGTGCACAGTATATACCGTATGGGAATAAACATACTACAAATAGGAGGAAACCAATATGGCTAAATAAAGCTGTAAGGGGCGCAATAAGTGACAAAAAGAAAGCATTTAGAGAATTAAAGGAAGTAGGTAGTGAGGAGGCATTAAATAAATACAAAAAATTAAATAAATTATGTAAAAAGCAAATCAAGGCAGCAAAGATTGAGACAGAGAGACTCATTGCTAGAGAGAGCAAAAATAACCCCAAAATATTCTTTAACTACATAAATAGTAAGAAACTAAACAATGATAGTGTTGGCCCCCTTAAAAATAGTCTGGGTGAAATGGTGGATGAGGATGAGGAAAAAGCCAATATGCTAAATGACTTTTTTTCATCAGTATTTACAAAAGAAAATCCCATGGCAGCCAATATGACTAGTGATAATAATCCCCAATTTAATGTTACCTGCTTAACCCAGCAGGAAGTACGGCGGCGTCTAAAAATCACAAAAATTGACAAATCTCCGGGCCCGGATGGGATACACCCCCGAGTACTGCAGGAATTAAGTACAGTCATTGATAGACCATTATTTTTAATCTTTAAAGAGTCCATAATAACAGGGTCTGTACCACAGGACTGGCGTATAGCAAATGTGGTGCCAATATTCAAAAAGGGGACAAAAACTGAACTCGGAAATTATAGGCCAGTAAGTTTAACCTCTACTGTGGGTAAAATCCTGGAGGGCATTCTAAGGGATGCTATACTGGAGTATCTGAAGAGGAATAACCTCATGACCCAGTATCAGCACGGGTTTACTAGGGACCGATCATGTCAGACTAATTTGATCAGCTTCTATGAAGAGGTAAGTTCCGGACTGGACCAAGGGAACCCAGTAGATGTAGTGTATATGGACTTTTCAAAAGCTTTTGATACAGTGCCACACAAAAGGTTGATACATAAAATGAGAATAATGGGGATAGGGGAATCTATGTGCAAGTGGGTTGAGAGTTGGCTCAGGGATAGGAAACAAAGGGTGGTTATTAATGGAGCACACTCGGACTGGGTCACGGTTAGTAGTGGGGTACCACAGGGGTCAGTATTGGGCCCTCTTCTTTTTAACATATTTATTAATGACCTTGTAGGGGGCATTCAGAGTAGAATTTCAATATTTGCAGATGACACTAAACTCTGCAGGGTAATCAATACAGGGGAGGACAATTTTATATTACAGGATGATTTATGTAAACTAGAAGCTTGGGCTGATAAATGGCAAATGAGCTTTAATGGGGATAAATGTAAGGTCATGCACTTGGGTAGAAGTAATAAGATGTATAACTATGTGCTTAATTCTAAAACTCTGGGCAAAACCGTCAATGAAAAAGACCTGGGTGTATGGGTGGATGACAAACTCATATTCAGTGGCCAGTGTCAGGCAGCTGCTACAAAGGCAAATAAAATAATGGGATGCATTAAAAGAGGCATAGATGCTCATGAGGAGAATATAATTTTACCTCTATACAAGTCACTAGTGCGACCACACTTAGAATACTGTGCACAGTTCTGGTCTCCGGTGTATAAGAAAGACATAGCTGAACTGGAGCGGGTGCAGAGAAGAGCAACCAAGGTTATTAGAGGACTGGGGGGTCTGCAATACCAAGATAGGTTATTACACTTGGGGCTATTTAGTTTGGAAAAACGAAGACTAAGGGGTGATCTTATGTTAATGTATAAATATATGAGGGGACAGTACAAAGACCTTTCTGCTGATCTTTTTAATCATAGACCGCTGACAGGGACAAGGGGGCATCCTCTACGTCTGGAGGAAAAAAGGTTTAAGCATAATAACAGACGCGGATTCTTTACTGTAAGAGCAGTGAGACTATGGAACTCTCTGCCGTATGATGTTGTAATGAGTGACTCATTGCTTCAATTTAAGAGGGGACTGGATACCTTTCTGGAAAAGTATAATATTACAGGGTATATATATTAGATTCCTTGATAAGGCGTTGATCCAGGGATCTAGTCTGATTGCCGTATGTGGGGTCGGGAAGGAATTTTTTTCCCCATGATGGAGCTTACTCTTACCACATGGGTTTTTTTTGCCTTCCCCTGGATCAACATGTTAGGGCATGCTAGGCTATGGGTTGATCTAGATGGACTTAAAGTCTTCCTTCAACCTTAATAACTATGTAACTATGTAAGCATTGGCTGGTGCTCGGATTTGAAGGTCGAATTCCTGCCCCACATGTTTGGTGCCTGTTACACAGCCAATAAGCATATGGGGATTACTTGTCAGTCACTGTAATGCCGCAGTCATCTTGGTAGTGGCTTTAGTGTGATTGACAGGCCGCATTACTTTATCATGTTATAAAAGGTCAAGCGCCACCACGCTTAGCTCACTGATGCCATTGCACAGCTCAGGGACAGTTGTGATTGGAGGGAGAGAGCAATTATCTAGGCCTGTGTGTGCACAGTTTAACTAATCAGAGTCCTGTAGTATTGATACTAGTGCTGATTCTTGCTGAGCTATCTGTTGTGAATTCCATTCTTGGGCTCCCTCCAGTGGTTGTGAATGGCACTTTTGTGAATTCTGCCCTTGGGCTCCCTCTGGTGGTTTCAAGTGGAACTGCTGCTCCTTGGGTTTAGCATTAGCAGCTGCTTCCACTGATCATCTCTCCTGGCTCTGCTATTTAACCTGGCTCTGGTCTTCAGTCAATGCCAGCTGTCAATGTTTCTGGGTTGGATTCAGATCTCTCCTTGGATTTCTCTGATGGCCTGTCCATTTCAGCAAAAGATAAGTTCTTGCTAGTTCTTTTGGTTGTCCATTTGCTGTGGACTTAGGCTGGTTTCACACTTGCGTTTTTGTCTGCAGCGTTTTTTGCACAAAAAACGCATGCGTTTTTTCCCCTATATTTAACATTGAAAACGCATGCGTTTTTTTGCACATGCGTTTGGTCGCGTTTTCAAACGCATGCGTTTTTTGTCTGCATGCGTTCATTTTCAAAAATGCTACCTGCAGTATTTTCTTGCGCTTTTTTTGCCGCGAAAAAACGCATGCGTTTTTTTGCGGCAAAAAATGCATTGCTGTCTATGTAAACGCATGCGTTTTTAAGCACATGCGTTTGTTTGCGCTAAAAACGCATGCGTTTTTATAGAAAAAAACCAGAAAACACACTGAAAAGCCACCCACCACCATCAAGGTGATAAAGGGATCCAAACCCTAACCCTAACTCTACCCCTAACCTCACCCCTAACCGTTTAATGAACATTTTCTGACAGTCATATTGCCACGTATTTAAGTGCCACGTATCACGTATTTCAGTGCCACGTATGCCACGTGCCACGTATTTAAGTGCCACGTGCCACATATTTAAGTGCCACGTGCCACGTATTAAAGTGCCACGTGCCACGTATTTAAGTGCCACGTGGCACATATTTAAGTGCCACATGCCACGTATTTAAGTGCCACGTGCCACGTATTTAAGTGCCACGTGGCACATATTTAAGTGCCACGTGCCACGTATTTAAGTGCCACGTGCCACGTATTTAAGTGCCACGTGGCACATATTTAAGTGCCACGTGCCACGTATTTAAGTGCCACGTGCCACGTATTTATGTGCCACATGCCACGTATTTAAGTGCCACGTGCCACGTATTTAAGTGCCACATGCCACGTATTTAAGTGCCACGTGCCACGTATTTAAGTGCCACATGCCACGTATTTAAGTGCCACGTGCCACGTATTTAAGTGCCACGTATTTAAGTACCACGTATTTCAGTTGCACGTATTTCAGTGCCACGTATTTCAGTCACGTTTAGGGTTAGGGTTAGGGGTAGGGTTAGGGTTTTCTTGTTTTTTCTTGTGTTTTCTTGTGTTTTCTTGTGTTTTTCTATAAAAACGCATGCGTCTAAAAAACGCATGCGTTTTACCGCGTTTACATGCGTTTTTCACACATGCGTTTTTTTTAAAAAACGCATGCAGATAAAAACGCAAGTGTGAAACCAGCCTTAACCGCTCAGCTCATGTTATGTTTTTTCTTGTCCAGCTTGTCAGTATGATATATTCAGTCTAGCTGGAAGCTCTGGGGAAGCAGATTTGCCCTCCACACCGTGAGTCGGTGTGGAGATTATTTTTGTAAACTCTGCGTGGACTTTTAGTTTTTAATACTGACCGCACAGTATCCTTTCCTATTCTGTCTATCTAGATTAGTAGTGGCCTCCTTTGCTAAAATCTGTTTTCATTTCTGTGTATGTCATTTCCCTCTCCACTCACAGTCAATATTTGTGAGGGGCTATCTTTCCTTTTGGGGATTTTCTCTGAGGCAAGATAGCTTTCTGTTTCCATCTTTAGGGGTAGTTAGTTCTCAGGCTGTGACGAGGTGTCTCGGGAGTGACAGGAACATCCCACGGCTACTTCTAGTGTTGGTGTACATGCGTACCATGTTGCTCCTTAACCACCAGGTCATAACAGCTATCATACTAACAGCCCTTGAAAGGGCTATTCCTGTGATTTGATGTTTGCATCAGATTCTTCATTTGGCATAGGGATAGTTGCAGGAGCAGGGAGAGTGGCAGAAAACAATAACTGGGCAGGGCTTAGGGCATTGCAGTCCGTTGTTAAATATATAGCTGCTGCACCTGACCAATTTGTATTATGTATATTACTAAAACGTTTGCGCTATTAACATCCTCTCCACTGCGTAGAAACAAATGTCAATATATTTAATAGAAATGTTCCATAACAGTAAAAACACCCCAATGAAACTGGATCAACAAATTGCATTGGGCAGCATACACATGAACATAATGTCCCCCAGGATTTGCGTCTATAGTCCGAATAGTCCAAATGCTTATAAATACGAAAGTTCCAAATGACTCATAGTTATAAGTCAAATTGAATAAAGTGCATGATGCTAGCGGTTACTTTCTTGCAGGTGGTGTTTGCAGTCTCGATGAAAGTTTCTATTCCAGTCCTTCTCTGTGTGCATTTGTTTCCACAGTTCGGGAAAGGAAAAAGTTATCTTCAGGAGTGTAGTCCCGGCCGGTGACATACACTCACCCAGGCTTCCTTACTTGTGGTGCACGAGCATTATGAGCACGAGATCAAGACCTGTAGTGCAGCAGACACCCAACAGGACCTAGGAACTTTCGTATTTATAAGCATTTGGACTATTCGGACTATAGACCCAGATCCTGAGGGACATTATGTTCATGTGTATGCTGCCCAATGCATTTTGTAGATCCAGTTTCATTGGGGAGGTTTTACTGTTATGTGGCATTTCTATGAAATATATTGACATTTGTTTCTACGCAGTAGAGAGGGTGCTGATAGCGCAAAAGTTTTAGTAATATATACATCAGAAAAAAGAAAAAAAGCTATTGCCTTAAAATGTCAACACTTTATTGAGTAGCAACAGAATGTGATAAAACTATGAGGACATGTAGTGCAAAATGAAATTGGCCTGACCAATATGGAAAGATGCCAAGGGTTATAATGATCTAAAAAAGCTACAGCAATAAATAACTAATGATAAATCAAAAGAACTTAAATCCAAAAGGGCAAAAAACCTCTTTAGATGGTCAAAGAGAGCTATAGAATGGATTAAGTTTGCAAATAGTATGTCTAATAACTAGTAGATCCAGCGTACATAATTAGAAGAAAGAATTATTGCATCATATATATAGATAAATAAATAAAATGTCTTAGTGCAAGTGCAAGAGTCAATGAATAGAGGGGCTGACTAGCAGCTGAAAAAGGCAAACATGAGAGACAAATGTAGCTGTAGATATCCCAGAAAGATGTATGTAGCACTAGTGGCAATGGCACATTACCTGGGAGGTACAGACCGGAATCCCAACGCGCGTTTCGCGTACAGCTTTTTCGAGAGGTATTGGAGCATATGTGAGATTCTTAGAGCTTATATATCTTGAGTGTTTGGACATTAGTGGCAGCGGGTGTTTTGCTGCGCTGGGGCTGGGAGGATCCACTTGATGTCACTATGTCTCAGTGTCATGTGATACTGATGCTCCTCCTGACGCGTCAGCGTGCGGAGGCAGAATCAGACACATAGAGACGCATCGCCCCAGCAACACTCGTGCAGGAGGCCCAGACGGAGTGCACAACGCTGGTAAATGGAGCCAAATGGAGTGTATGGGGACTAGTGGAAACAAGTGCAGAGTGTGAGTGAGATCCATAAAGGATGCGTGATGTATTAACAATGTAAAATACAAATTCAGAGTGTGAATAAGATCCAGGAAAAGTGCGGGATATGTTGTGTAAAAGGGACTAAATGGAAAGTTTGAAAATTAAAGAACCTTGTTGAAAAGTGATTAATGAAAGTTGACGAAAAATGCAAAAAATAGGAGAAAATATAAAAAGAAGGTGTGAAAATAAAATTATGAAAAAAACACATAAAGACGGTAAATCCCCATGATGTGGGATATATAGTTAGAAAATCCTTATATAGCAAAGGAAATATAAATATACAAAAACATGTAAGACAAAAATAATAATAAAATGAATAAATAAGGCTTGAGTCCGAATGTGCACTTAATAGGATCCATTCGATCATTGGAGGGTCTCTGTGGAAAGAGTCAGCCGATAATAGATGGTAGTCCACACTGCCGATGCCAAGAATGTCCAAAGCAGGCAATAATGGAAAAAGGATTGCAGCATAAGAAGATAAACACATAATAATGGTAATCTATTAATAAAAGAAAAAAGAAGGTGTTAAAATCATGATAAAAAAAGCTAAAACAATTTAATACAAAACTAGAGAAATGGAGCAAAGCTAAGAATTTAATTAAGGCCAACTGGTTGGATTGATCCTATCCCATAGATCCATCGGGCTTCTAGTTGGGCAAGGGATTTTCTCCAGTTTCCTCCCTTTGTATCTATATATATTTTGTCTATGCCTATAGCTTTTAAGAGGGAAGCATTACAGTCATGAGTTGACTTGAAGTGTCTAGGCACAGATTTGAGGAGTGTTGGATCTTCTATTTCGCGCGCATTCACAATATCGTGGTAATGCTCTCTAATTCTGGTTTTGAGTGGTCTAGAGGTGAGCCCTACATAAACTTTAGGACAGGGGCCAAAAATGCAATAGATCACACCAATGGTATTACACGTAATATGATGAGTGATGGAAAAATTTGTATTTCCATCACAAGAATCAAATGTAGTGGCACACAGCATATTGGGGCAGGCGATACAATTGACACACATGGATAGAAGCCCTATTTGGGTCCTCTGGAAGAAAATGCTTTCTCCAAAGCGGGTCCGGAGTAGTTGCTCCAGACCAGATGATCCTTGAGATTAGGAGAGGTAAAAGAAGGCTAATCCGGTAAATGTTTAGAGAGAGTACAATCTATTTTCAATAGAGGCCAAAATTTCTCCAAGACATCTTTCATATTATGCCAATTATTGTTATATGTGGTGATGAACCGTATTTTGGAATCATGGGTGGGCCTGTTACGGGGTTTTAGTAATTCCATTCGGTTTGCTTTTTCAGCCCTCTTCAGGCCCTTCTTGATGCTTCTTTTTTGAAAACCCCCTTTCCTGATATCTAGGAGATAGAATATTAGCTTGTTCAATAAAGTTTTCTTCATTAGAGCAAATTCTCTTAGCCCTGAGGAATTGGCTTACAGGTATACTAGAAATGAGTGGTTGAGGGTGAGAAGAGGAGGCGTGAAGTTCACAGTTCACTACTGTGTCCTTGCGATATACATTAGTTTCCAATAGGCCGCCCTGGGTGCCTGATATCTAAATATCAAGAAAATCAATGGAAGTTTGACTATGTTTGTAGGATAATTTGATGTTATATCTGTTGTCATTAAGTATTCCAATGAAATCAAGGAGGCCCTGCTCTGGGCCTTGCCACACCATGAGAATATCATCTATGCAGCAGGCCCAGAACAGGACCCGCTTGATATGGGCCACTGGTTTGGAAAAGATGTCTCTCTCCCACATCCCCATAAACAAGTTTGCATAAGAAGGTGTGAAGGTCGCCCGCATCGCGGTCCCTTGCTGTTGCAGGTATATAATCGGTTTGAAAATAAAAAAGTTATGTTCCAAGGCAAATCTATGTAAGATAAGGAGAAACTCCACAAAATAGGACTGATGTTCTGACATCATAAGAAAAGTTTTAGCGGCCAGGATGCGGTGGTTAGCTTTTTTGACAAATTTGTGGTAATATCCTGTTTGCAGCTGCATTCTCCCTTGCCTGTAGCCATTGTTTTGCGCCTGCCTTTACATTTTAATTTCTATTATGTGTTTTGTGTTACATTACTTTGGTATATAATGGTGTAATGTGCTTAAGGTTACATTACGGTGGTAATACACTTCAAAAAAAGTTCAAAAAATCTTTCTGGATTTAATTAGTCATCCATACGCTGTAACCTGCTTAGTGTTACATTACAGTAGTATTAACCTAAAAAAAATTACATTTTTTGTCTGGATTGAATTAGTAATCCATAAAGTATAAAGTGGATAGTGTTATATTACAGTGGTATTAATCTCTAAAAATGGTTGAAAAAAATCTTTCTGGATTGAATTAGTAATCCACACAGTACGGTGCACTTAGTGTTAAATTACAGTGGTATTATCCTCTCAAAAAAGTAAAAAAAATCTTTCTGGATTGAATCAGTAATCCATACAGTGTAACATGCTTAGTGTTACATTACTGTGGTACGGTAGGTACAGTGGTAAACTAAAAAAAAAAAAATATTAAAAACCTTTCTGGATTCAATTAGTCATCATTAGTGTTGAGCGATACCGTCCGATACTTGAAAGTATCGGTATCGGAAAGTATCGGCCGATAACGGCAAAGTATCGGATCTAATCCGATACCGATACCTGATACCAATACAAGTCAATGGGACTCATGTATCGGACGGTATTCCTGATGGTTCCCAGGGTCTGAAGGAGAGGAAACTCTCCTTCAGGCCCTGGGAACCATATTAATGTGTAAAATAAAGAATTAAAATAAAAATATTGCTATACTCACCTCTCCGACGCAGCCTGGACCTCACCGAGGGAACCGGCAGCGTTCTGTGCTTAAAATGCGCGCATTTCCTTCCTTCCGTGACGTCACGCCTATTTCTGCATTCAGGACCTGAAATTACGTCACGGCTTGCTGTGATTGGTCGCGTCGCGGCCACATGGGCGGCACGCAACCAATCACAAGCCGTGACGTAATTTTAAAATGCGCGCGTGTCCTGCCTCCCGTGACGTCACGGCTTGTGATTGGTCGCATCGCCCATGTGACCGCGACGCGACCAATCACAAGCCGGAATGTAATTTTAAAATCCTAAATGCCTAGAATTAGGCTTCCAGGACCTCAAAATTACGTCACGGCTTGCTGTGATTGGTCGCGTCGCGGCCACATGGGCGGCACGCGACCAATCAGAAGCCGTGACGTCGCGGGAGGCAGAAAACGCGCGCATTTTAAGCAAACAACGCTGCCGGTTCCCTCGGTGAGGTCCAGGCTGCGTCGGAGAGGTGAGTATACCAATATTTTTTATTTGAATTCTTTATTTTACACATTAATGTTGTATTTTACACATTAATGTTGTTTCGATACCGATACCCGATACCACAAAAGTATCGGATCTCGGTATCGGGATTCCGATACCCGCAAGTATCGGCCGATACCCGATACTTGCGGTATCGGAATGCTCAACACTAGTCATCATTACAGTGTAATAGCAATTTAGTGTTACATTATGGTGGTATATAAAACTCCATAAAACTTTGTGCAAAGCCTTTTTGAAGGACAAAAGTAAATAAACTATGATTTCAAAATATTTTAATGAGGTCCGCAAGTTGCTACCATCAAGGGTCTATGGATGACTAGATGACCCTCCTTATCATTTTCTCCTGCTTTGCACAAAGTCCAAAGCCTTTATGAGTGTAGGAGTACATCAATTACACTTTCAAAATACTTGAATGAGGTCTCAAGTAGAGATGGGCAGACACCTGAATGTTTGGGTCAGGTGGGTTCGGCTGAGCAGTTTAAAAAGGTTCGGGACCGGGTACCAGAACAGTACTCAGACCCCATTCACTTAAATTGTAAGCCCGAACATCCTGTGTTTGCCACGCTGTCATGTTCATGACAGCATGTCAAACACTGCTTCTGATCGATGGTGAAATCATCAGACAGCGTCAGTTCCCATGCTGTCCCATGACAGTGTGAGCCAGAAGCTATGATAGGAGGTATAAAGTTTACCCCCGGTCATTGGTGTCAGCTGATGGGACTACTGCTCCCATCATCTTCCGCCTTCTGCCATTAATAACAATGAGAGCAGAAGCGCCTAATGGGAGTATTCATAAGCCGGCTCCTGCACTATAAATAAATAACTAAAAAAAAGCTTTGGTTATCCCTGTGATTTTGATAGCCAGCTAACAAAGCTAGTTATCAAGAATAGGAGGGTACGCAAGCCACACCTTTTAATTATTTAAATAAATAATTAAGACAAAGCTATGTGAGGTCTCCCCCATTTTTGACAACCAGTCAAGCTAAAGCAGACAGCTGGGGGCTTGTATTCTCAGGCTAAGGAGCCGTGGATATTGCTCCTCCCCATGACTAAAAATAGCAGCCTTCAGCAGCCCAAGAAAGGTGCATCTATTAGATGTGCCAATTTTGGCACTTTGGCCAGCTCTTCCCACTTGCCCTGTAGCAGTGGCAAATGGGGTTCATATTTGTGGAGTTGATGTCACCTTTGTATTGTGCGGTGATATCATGCCCATGGCCTAGTAATAGAAAGGTGTCTAGAATACACCTATCCATTACTAATTCTATAGTTATATGGTAAATAAAGACATAGCCAGAATAAACTCTTTTTTTTTAAATAAAATAAAACACTTTTACTTTTTTATTTAAAAATAACAAACACAGTTATATTCACCTAACACCTAATTCAGTTAAATCTCACGTCTCCTGTAATAAAACAAAAATAAAAGACTACAACAATATCCCTCACCTATCTGTCATTCTGTCCCTCTCCATAATCTATGTCTGGGGATAAACAGTTTTAAATCTGGATGGTGCCAAGATGTGACCGTCCAGGCTGAGAGCAACTGGTGACTGAACTGCTGGGAGTGCAGAATCAGTGACTAGCAGTGACATCTTCAAGGTTACTGCCAGTCACTGAGGCTTTTTTTTAAATTATTTAATTAAATAATTTAAAAAACAGCATGAGTACACCTTTATACTTGATAACCAGCTTTTCTAACGCTGACAGCTGACTGTTGCGGCCCCCAGCTGTCTGTTTTACCTATCTATTTATTAAAAATATAGAGGAACCCACGCCGGGTGTTTTTTTATTATTTATTTAGAGTGCAGGAGTCAGCCGCTCCTGCTCTCACTGTTATTAGTGGCAGCAGGTATCAGCTGATGGGACCAGTAGTGCCATCAGCCGATACCAGTGACCGGAGGAATACTTTATACCTCCGATCACAGCTGCGAGCTCATGCTGTTAACCATGGCTCTGTGATCAGCGGTGATGATTTTACTACCGATCATAAGTGGTGTATGCTGCGCTGTCATGCACATGACAGCATGACAAACACCTGGGGTTTAGGGGGCCGAACCCAAACAGTAACACAGACTTCCTGGTGAAGTTGCTGTTCAGTGACCATGCTTGACCAGTAGGTGTATGGTATGGAGGGCAAACTTTACTGTTCTGGCTTGCCCATCTCTAGTCTCAAGCTATTGCCTTCAAGGGTCTATGGATGACTGGTGTTATGACCCCAATGGCAGAGGGTCTCAGGAATAATGCTAAGTCAGTAAATACAGAAAACCAGCTCATAGGGCAGTGGTAACTGGGCTGACCATATAACTAATCCTAGCACCACAAATACCAGCAGCCGGGGAACGTTCCTACGTTGATCCTAGACGTCTCGCGCCAGCCGGAGAGCTAACTACCCCTAGAAGGGAAAAGAAAGACCTTTCTTGCCTCCAGAGGAAATACCCCAAAAAGTTGGATAGAAGCCCCCCACAAATAATAACGGTGAGGTAAGAGGAAAAGACAAACATAAGAATGAGCTAGGAATTTAGCAAAGAGAGGCCCACTAGCTAATAGCAGAATATAGAAAGATAACTTATATGGTCAGCAAAAAATCCTATTAAAAATATCCACACTGGAAATTCAAGAACCCCCGAACCGTCTAACGGCCCGGGGGGAGAACACCAGCCCCCTAGAGCTTCCAGCAAGGTCAGGAATCACATTTAGTACAAGCTGGACAAAAATGATAGCAAACAAATAACCCAAAAAACAAAGAAGCAAGACTTAGCTTAATTTAGCACGAACCAGGACCAGCAAACAGGAGCAAACAGAATGTGTCTGATAACACCGATGCCAGGCACTGAACTAAGGTTCCAGGAGGTTTATATAGCAACACCCCTGAAGTAACGACCCAGCTAGGTGCAGACAGAGGGAAGGAAATCCCAGAGTCATATCACTAGTAACCACTAGAGGGAGCCAAACAAGTTTAATTCACAACAGTACCCCCCCCTTAAGGAGGGGCCACCGAACCCTCACCAAGACCACCAGGGCGATCAGGATGAGCAGCGTGAAAGGCACGAACCAAATCGGCCGCATGCACATCAGAGGCAACCACCCAGGAATTATCCTCCTGACCATAACCCTTCCACTTGACCAAATACTGAAGCCTCCGCCTGGAGAGACGAGAATCCAAGATCTTCTCCACCACGTACTCCAACTCGCCCCCAACCAACACCGGAGCAGGAGGCTCAGCAGAAGGAACCACAGGCACAACGTAGCGTCGTAACAAAGACCTATGGAACACGTTGTGAATGGCAAACGAAACCGGAAGATCCAAGCGAAAGGACACAGGATTAAGGATTTCCAATATCTTGTAAGGACCGATGAAGCGAGGCTTAAATTTAGGAGAGGAGACCTTCATAGGAACAAATCGAGAAGACAGCCACACCAAATCCCCAACACGAAGTCGGGGACCCACACCGCGGCGGCGGTTGGCAAAATGCTGAGCCTTCTCCTGTGACAATTTTAAGTTGTCCACCACATGATTCCAGATCTGCTGCAACCTATCCACCACAGAATCAACTCCAGGACAGTCAGAAGGCTCCACATGTCCCGAGGAAAAACGAGGATGGAAACCAGAGTTGCAGAAAAATGGCGAAACCAAAGTAGCGGAACTAGCCCGATTATTTAGGGCAAACTCAGCCAACGGCAAGAAGGTCACCCAATCATCCTGATCTGCCGAAACAAAACACCTCAAGTAAGCTTCCAGAGTCTGATTAGTTCGCTCAGTTTGTCCATTAGTCTGAGGATGAAAGGCAGACGAGAACGATAAATCAATGCCCATCCTAGCACAAAAGGATCGCCAGAACCTGGAAACAAACTGGGATCCTCTGTCAGACACAATATTCTCAGGAATGCCGTGTAAACGAACCACATTCTGAAGGAACACAGGAACCAGATCGGAAGAGGAAGGCAGCTTAGGCAAAGGCACCAAATGGACCATTTTTGAAAAGCGATCACATACCACCCAGATGACAGACATACCCCGAGACACCAGGAGATCAAAAATGAAATCCATGGAAATATGTGTCCAAGGCCTCTTCGGGACAGGCAAGGGCAAGAGCAACCCGCTGGCATGGGAACAGCAAGGCTTAGCTCGAGCACAAGTCCCACAGGACTGCACAAATGACCGTACATCCCGTGACAAGGAAGGCCACCAAAATGACCTAGCCACCAGATCTCTGGTGCCAAAAATTCCCGGATGACCTGTCAACACCGAGGAATGAACCTCGGAAATGACTCTGCTGGTCCACTTATCAGGAACAAACAGTCTGTCAGGTGGACAAGAGTCAGGTCTACCAGCTTGAAATCTCTGCAACACACGTCGCAAATCAGGAGAAATGGCTGACAAAATAACTCCTTCTTTAAGAATACCAACAGGTTCTGTGACTCCAGGAGAGTCAGGCACAAAGCTCCTTGAAAGAGCATCAGCTTTCACATTCTTTGAACCTGGTAAATACGAGACTACAAAGTCAAAATGGGAGAAAAACAATGACCAGCGGGCCTGTCTAGGATTCAAGCGTTTAGCAGACTCGAGATACATCAAATTTTTGTGATCAGTCAAGACCACCACACGATGCTTAGCACCCTCGAGCCAATGACGCCACTCCTCAAATGCCCACTTCATGGCCAGTAATTCCCGATTGCCCACATCATAATTCCGCTCAGCAGGCGAAAACTTCCTAGAGAAGAAAGCACATGGTCTCATTACCGAGCAACCAGGGCCTCTCTGTGACAAAACGGCCCCTGCCCCAATCTCAGAAGCATCCACCTCGACCTGAAAGGGAAGTGAGACATCAGGCTGGCACAAAACAGGCGCCGAAGTAAACCGGCGCTTCAACTCCTGGAACGCCTCCACGGCTGTAGGAGCCCAGTTAGCAACATCAGAACCTTTCTTGGTCATATCCGTCAAAGGTTTAACAACGCTAGAAAAATTAGCGATAAAACGACGGTAGAAGTTAGCAAAACCCAAGAACTTCTGAAGACTCTTAACTGACGTGGGTTGAGTCCACTCATGAATAGCTCGGACCTTGACTGGGTCCATCTCCACAGCAGAAGGGGAAAAAATAAACCCCAAAAAGGGAACTTTCTGTACTCCAAAGAGACACTTTGAGCCTTTAACAAACAAGGCATTCTCACGCAAAACCTGAAACACCATCCTGACCTGCTCCACATGTGAGTCCCAATCTTCAGAGAAAACCAGAATATCGTCCAGATAAACAATCATAAATTTATCCAGATACTTCTGGAAAATATCATGCATAAAAGACTGAAATACTGAGGGAGCATTAGAAAGCCCAAAAGGCATCACCAAGTACTCAAAATGACCTTCGGGCGTATTAAATGCAGTCTTCCATTCATCACCTTGCTTAATGCGCACAAGGTTGTATGCACCACGAAGATCTATCTTGGGGAACCACTTGGCACCCTTAATCCGGGCAAACAAGTCCGACAAGAGAGGCAAAGGATACTGAAATTTTACAGTGATTTTATTCAGTAGCCGATAGTCAATACAAGGTCTCAAAGATCCGTTTTTCTTAGCCACAAAAAAGAATCCCGCACCAAGAGGGGAAGAGGATGGACGGATATGCCCCTTCTCCAGAGACTCCTTGATATATGAACGCATTGCGGCATGCTCAGGTACTGACAGATTAAATAATCTTCCCTTAGGAAATTTACTACCTGGAATCAAATCTATGGCGCAGTCACAGTCCCTATGAGGAGGCAGAGCACTGGATCTGGACTCACTGAATACATCCTGATAATCAGACAAATACTCAGGAACTTCCGAAGGAGTAGAGGAAGCAATAGACACCGGCGGGGAATCAGCATGAATTCCCTGACAGCCCCAACTTGACACAGACATTGCCTTCCAATCCAGGACTGGATTGTGGGTCTGTAACCATGGCAGACCCAAAACGACCAAATCATGCATTTTATGCAGAACAAGAAAACGAATCACCTCCCGATGTTCAGGAGTCATGCACATGGTCACCTGCGTCCAAAACTGCGGTTTATTTTCCGCCAATGGCGTAGCATCAATACCTCTAAGAGGAATAGGATTTACTAACGGTTCAAGAACAAAACCACAGCGCTTGGCAAATGACAGATCCATAAGACTCAGGGCGGCACCTGAATCCACAAACGCCATAACAGGGTAAGAAGACAAAGAGCAAATTAAAGTCACAGACAAAATAAATTTAGGTTGCAAATTACCAATGGCGACAGGACTAACAACCCTTGTTAGGCGTTTAGAGCATGCTGATATGTTCAGACAACACCACCAGAGGATTAGCGGTTTTGCGCTCCCGCAAACGCCGGTCAATTTGAATAGCAAGCGCCATAGAATCATTCAGACTTGTAGGAATGGGGAAACCCACCATCACATTCTTAATGGCTTCAGAAAGGCCATTTCTGAAATTTGCGGCCAGAGCACACTCATTCCACTGAGTAAGCACGGACCATTTCCGAAATTTTTGGCAATACACTTCAGCTTCATCCTGACCCTGAGAAATAGCCAGCAAGGCTTTTTCTGCCTGAATTTCAAGATTGGGTTCCTCGTAAAGCAATCCAAGCACCAGAAAAAACGCATCAATATTCGCCAATGCCGGATCTCCTGGCGCTAGCGAGAAAGCCCAATCCTGAGGGTCGCCCCGTAAAAAAGAAATAACAATTTTAACTTGCAGAGCAGAATCTCCAGATGAACGGGGTCTCAGAGAAAGAAACAATTTACAATTATTCTTGAAATTCCTAAACCTAAATCGATCTCCAGAAAACAATTCCGGAATAGGTATTTTAGGTTCAGACATAGGACTACTGGTAACAAAATCTTGTATACCCTGCACACGAGCTGCCAGCTGGTCAACACTTGTAATCAAGGTCTGCACATTCATGTCTGCAGCAAGCACACGCCACTCAAAGGTAAAGGGGAGGAAGAGAAGGAAGGAAAAAAAAAAAAAAACTCAGACTTTCCTTTCTTATTATCCCACTTCTGCAATGCTTTAAACATTCAATATTGGCCTGGCATACTGTTATGACCCCAATGGCAGAGGGTCTCAGGAATAATGCTAAGTCAGTAAATACAGAAAACCAGCTCATAGGGCAGTGGTAACTGGGCTGACCATATAACTAATCCTAGCACCACAAATACCAGCAGCCGGGGAACGTTCCTACGTTGATCCTAGACGTCTCGCGCCAGCCGGAGAGCTAACTACCCCTAGAAGGGAAAAGAAAGACCTTTCTTGCCTCCAGAGGAAATACCCCAAAAAGTTGGATAGAAGCCCCCCACAAATAATAGCGGTGAGGTAAGAGGAAAAGACAAACATAAGAATGAGCTAGGAATTTAGCAAAGAGAGGCCCACTAGCTAATAGCAGAATATAGAAAGATAACTTATATGGTCAGCAAAAAATCCTATCAAAAATATCCACACTGGAAATTCAAGAACCCCCGAACCGTCTAACGGCCCGGGGGGAGAACACCAGCCCCCTAGAGCTTCCAGCAAGGTCAGGAATCACATTTAGTACAAGCTGGACAAAAATGATAGCAAACAAATAACCCAAAAAACAAAGAAGCAAGACTTAGCTTAATTTAGCACGAACCAGGACCAGCAAACAGGAGCAAACAGAATGTGTCTGATAACACCGATGCCAGGCACTGAACTAAGGTTCCAGGAGGTTTATATAGCAACACCCCTGAAGTAACGACCCAGCTGGGTGCAGACAGAGGGAAGGAAATCCCAGAGTCATATCACTAGTAACCACTAGAGGGAGCCAAAAAAGTCTAATTCACAACAGACTGGATGACCATCCTTATTTTTTTATGGCTTAGCACTGTGTGCAAAGCCTTTATGAGTGTAGAAATGCCACAACTATACTTACTTAATTTTTTTATGAGGCACTTCATTCGGTACCTTCAAGAGTGTAAGGACGGCCATTTTTAATTTTTTTTCTGGCTTTTCACTGTGTGCTGAGCTTTTATGAGTGTAAGAGCACCACAACTAAACTTTACTAATATTTAATGAGGAACTACAAATGGCGCCTTCAAATGTTTATGGATGATCCTGCTTGTAATTTTTGAACTGTGTGCAGAGCTTTTAGGAGAGTAGGAGAAGCATGATCACACTTTGTTCACAATATTTGAATGAGGCACTACAGTTGGTGCCTGCAATGGTGTATGAATGACCCTTCTTGTAATTTTTGGCAGGCTTTGCACTGTCTGCAAAGCTTTTATGAGTGTAGGAGTACAACAACTATACTTTGTTTACAATATTTGAATGTTACATAGTTACATAGTTACATAGTTATTAAGGTTGAAGGAAGACTGTAAGTCCATCTAGTTCAACCCAAAGCCTAACCTAACATGCCCTAAAATGTTGATCCAGAGGAAGGCAAAAAAAACCCATGTGGCAAAGAGTAACTCCACCATGGGGAAAAAAATTCCTTCCCGACTCCACATACGGCAATCAGACTAGTTCCCTGGATCAACGCCTTATCAAGGAATCTAGTGTATATACCCTGTAACATTATACTTTTCCAGAAAGGTATCCAGTCCCCTCTTAAATTTAATTAATGAATCACTCATTACAATATCATACAGCAGAGAGTTCCATAGACTCACTGCTCTTACAGTAAAGAATCCGCGTCTGTTATTATGCTTAAACCTTCTTTCCTCCAGACGTAGAGGATGCCCCCTTGTCCCTGTCTCAGGTCTATGATTAAAAAGATCATCAGAAACGTCTTTGTACTGTCCCCTCATATATTTATACATTAAAATAAGATCACCCCTTAGTCTTCGTTTTTCCAAACTAAATAGCCCCAAGTGTAATAACCTATCTTGGTATTGCAGACCCCCCAGTCCTCTAATAACCTTGGTCGCTCTTCTCTGCACCCGCTCCAGTTCAGCTATGTCTTTCTTATACACCGGAGACCAGAACTGTGCACAGTATTCTAAGTGTGGTCGAACTAGTGACTTGTATAGAGGTAAAATTATGTTCTCCTCATGAGCATCTATGCCTCTTTTAATACATCCCATTATTTTATTTGCCTTTGTAGCAGCTGCCTGACACTGGCCACTGAATATGAGTTTGTCATCCACCCATACACCCAGGTCTTTTTCATTGACGGTTTTGCCCAGAGTTTTAGAATTAAGCACATAGTTATACATCTTATTACTTCTACCCAAGTGCATGACCTTACATTTATCCCCATTAAAGCTCATTTGCCATTTATCAGCCCAAGCTTCTAGTTTACATAAATCATCCTGTAATATCAAATTGTCCTCCCCTGTATTGATTACCCTGCAGAGTTTAGTGTCATCTGCAAATATTGAAATTCTACTCTGAATGCCCCCTACAAGGTCATTAATAAATATGTTAAAAAGAAGAGGGCCCAATACTGACCCCTGTGGTACCCCACTGCTAACCGCGACCCAGTCCGAGTGTGCTCCATTAATAACCACCCTTTGTTTCCTATCCCTGAGCCAGCTCTCAACCCACTTACACATATTTTCCCCAATCCCCATTACTCTCATTTTATGTACCAACCTTTTGTGTGGCACCGTATCAAAAGCTTTGGAAAAGTCCATATACACTACGTCCACTGGGTTCCCTTGGTCCAGTCCGGAACTTACCTCTTCATAGAAGCTGATCAAATTAGTCTGACATGAACGGTCCCTAGTAAACTGTTGCCCAACAGTTGATGCCTTCACGGGTGTATTGATGACCCTGCTTGTAATTTTTAGCAGGCACTTAGTGTACAGCCATTATGAGTCTAGGAGTACCACTGTATAACAATTTAAACATATTGTGCATGAGGCCATCCTTTATGTCTAATACAGGGTGTATCCGAGTCCCTCCTCTAATTTTTGTTAGATCTTGCTTCTTCGTAAATTACACTGAAATTTTTTTTTTTTTAATCAATTTTGGTTTACTTCAATTATTTTCTTTTTTAAATTCATTTTAAAAATTGCCTTATATACAATTCATATGCAGAAAGAATGCTTATTGATATTTTTGTTCCTGTAAACTCCAATTTCTCTTCTCTTTTGAACATTTAATTGTCAGTGAAAGTGGAGTAAAAGTGTGTCACCATTGTCCACCGCAGCGATCTGGGAGTCTGAGATGATTCCAGGGGTTTTCTCCATACTGGCTTCCTACCATTTGTAATGGGGGCCAGGATGGTAGTCACACTGAGGGTCTGCTGCTGCTTCCTCATCACACCCGGATGCTCTGCTACAGAAATATCAGAATGTCCATTTTGTGGTGTGCTGTGTGTGTCTTGTATTTCACCCACGTGTGGGTCAGAATCCTTCACAGCACGCAGGGCTCCTATCCATTGCAGACACACACAAATGTTCTCAAAGTCCAAATTCATTTTCAATAAAACTTTACTGAACTCGTGCATTTTCATATCTGTTATAATCCATCCATTTTCCCAATACATAAGTAATCCCTCTCCTGCGTTTTCCCTGGTTTGCTCCCTCAGCATTTCTTCCTACATCGTGGCTCCCAAGCCCGTAGCTTCCTGAACCATCCAGCTAGCTGATACTGAGTGCTCCCTGTCCATTTTCCCCATCTTGGGTGAAAATTCAGGTTGCTTCCGCAATTCCTGTTCGGACCGTAAGTCCCGGACGTCACGGGAGGTAACCCACAGACTAGCCACTGATTCTTCCAGGCTGCCTCACTCTCTCAACTCTACACTGTTGCTCTGTTCAACTTTCTATCACAACGCCTTCTAGAACAATTCCTCTCACTCTGCTCTAGCTCCTCCCACTACCTGAAAATTACCTCAGAAAGGCACTCTCCCTGCCACTACACTGGCCCCGCCCCCTTCCTCAACTGTCACTACTCTGACTGAAACCAGTTCTCAACACAATCTAATCTCCTACTCTACAGCGCCCCCTTAACACTAACCCACAACTACACTGCCATAACCCTTACCAATGCTGACCTACCACTGCCACTGACTGTCCCTATTCCTGTCCCTAACACACATATATCAGAACAGTGTCAGCCATTATCATATTAAACAGTGTCAACTATCATAAACTACACAGGGCACACAGCAAACACAAAACATACCCAATTTCATTAGGTAGGCATGCACAGGAATGAAGGGCTCAATCCAGTTGCCTGCACACTGCTTTACACATTCAGCAGCATTTTTTTAATCCATTTCAACATTTTCACTGCCCCAAGACCTCCTTGTAGGGTCTGCCAGAATTATGCAAAAATTTCCTATTGACTCGCATTACACTCATTACTCAAAAAGAGTAGCTTTTGGTATAGCTTGGTTTGATTAACGAGCAGCCGAGCATTTTAGTGCTCACTCATCCCTAGTGGCCAGTGAGAACATGCCCTTACATGCTGCATGCAAACAAACTCATATTTCAGTTCATCGCTTTAGATTTTTTGTTATTAATTTGATTGTTTGAGTAAATACATCAACTCCCAAGAGATGCCATCAATGTTTGATCAATGGAGTACGACTTTTGACAATCGCTAGACTAAAGTGGCAAAATTTCAAATAAAATACTCGGTGAATTTGTATGAACTCTATTGGACTTTTAAAAGGCCAAATAGTTGACATGTTAGTCTCAAGTCACACTAGCGTATGGCATCCGATGCGAGAGCATCAGATGTGATATGCTAATAACCCTCGGCTCCTGCTCTGCTGCAAGCGAGAACCGAGTGTCAAGCATCTGTGCTCCGAGCCTCTCGCACAGCTGCGGAGGAGGAGGAGAAATTAATTTCTCCATCTCCTTCATTGCCAGGGTCAGTGTATAATGCACATCACTTGGATGATATCCGCGTGATGTGCGTTGTCTCACTCGCACCCATAGGCTTATATGGCTGAGAGTGAGCCGAGACTCGGCCGAGTGTCAGTGACAATCGCAGCATGCTGCGATTTCACTCGCACACTGAAAATGGCAGAGAAAAAATATGGTGAAGTAAGCTGCCCCATAGATGAATACTGGTCCGAGTGCTATATGACTTTTTTATTGCATATCACTCGTCCTTATTCAACGGTAGTGTGACTCCGGTCTTAAAGTTATAATTTGAGTCCAGGATTATTCTTGGAGGAAAAGTCCATGTTTCTTGCTTATTAACAAGTTTTAAAATACTATAAGTGGTCTAATTATTCAATCCATACTATAGGTTAAATTGAGTTACTTTTCAAATTCTAACTTCTTAATAACTGATATCAGCTGTTTAAAATACCTGACGCCATTTTGCATTGACTATTATCATTTTTAGCATTGATTGTGTCTGCTTAACCCCGATAGACGTGGCTATCAATAATGACAGTGTCATTTAGATGGTTAAGAGAGGGAAGAGTATCCTTCTTTAATCCCATGACCATGGCATTATTGCAATGGGGTGCCGATGGTTTCCAAGCTAACCTAAAACCAAGTAAATAACTATTTTAATTAAAAATACAATGTAATTTTTAATTTCTTCATTACACTTTGCAGTAGGTCCTATATAGCACCCAAAGTGTTAAAAACTTACTGAGTGCAGTTTTTTTTAATTGTTATCACTTTTGGGTATTTTCCAATAAATAGGCCTCACAAAGTTACTTAAAAGCTGAATCCTAAAGAAAGGTTGTAAAGAAACAGATTTTGGAAAGTTCTTTGAAAAATTGATAAATTGTTGCTAAATTTTTGCTTTTCTAAAATCCTAACAAGATAAAAGGAGGTTTGAAAAAATGATGCAGAAGTAAAGTAAACTTATGGTAAATGTTATTAGCTTTATTTGTCTGATATGAATACCTGTTTTAAGGGTATGCAAATTACAAATTTGAATGAGACACATTTTGTAACATTTTCATCAAATTTCAGATATGTTCTTTAACCCCTTCGTGACATGCGCCGTACTAGTACGGCGCTGCCGGCACTGCATTAGTGCCAGCCGCAGTAGTAGTATGGCGCATCGATCACCGCGGTCTCGCGCTGAGCGCCGCGGTGATCGGGTGCGGGTGTCAGCTGTATATGACAGCTGACACCCCGCAGCAATGCCCACGATCGGCGCTATCGCCGATCGCGGGCAATTAACCCCTCTGATGCCGCTGTCAATAGTGACAGCGGCATAGAGGGGGATCGCGCAGGGATGGGGGCTCCCTGCGCTCTCCCACCGGAGCAGCGCGATGAGATCGCGCTGCTCCGGTGACCTGGAAGGAGTCCCCGGATCCAAGATGGCCGCGGGACTCCTTCCGGGTCATAAGATGCCCTAGCTTGCCGGCGCCTGCAGAGAGTTCCTAATAGCAGGCGCCGGCAAGCCTCTGCCCTTGTCTGTCAGATCGGTGATCTGACAGAGTGCAGTGCACATTGTCAGATCACCGATCTGTGATGTCCCCCCCTGGGACAAAGTAAAAAAGTAAAAGAAAAAATTTCCACATGTGTAAAAAAAAAAGAAAAAAAAAATTCCTAAATAAAGAAAAAAAAAAAAATATTCCCATAAATACATTTCTTTATCTAAATAAAAAAAAAATCACACAATAAAAGTACACATATTTGGTATCGCCGCGTCCGTAACAACACCACCTATAAAACTATATCACTAGTTAACCCCTTCAGTGAACACCGTAAAAAAAAAAAAAAAACGAGGCAAAAAACAACGCTTTATTCTCATACCACCAAACAAAAAGTGGAATAACACGCGATCAAAAAGACGGATATAAATAACCATGGTACCGCTGAAAACGTAATCTTGTCCCGCAAAAAAAAAGCTGCCATACAGCATCATCAGTAGAAAAATAAAAAAGTTATAGCTCTCAGAATAAAGCGATGCAAAAACAATTATTTTTTTTATATAAAATAGCTTTTATTGTGTAAAAGCTCCAAAACATAAAAAAATTACATAAATGAGGTATCGCTGTAATCGAACTGACCTGAAGAATAAAACTGCTTTATCCTTTTTACCAAACGCGGAATGGTATAAACGCCCCCCCTAAAAGAATTTCAGGAATTGCTGGTTTTTGTTCATTCTGCCTCCCAAAAATCTGAATAAAAAGTGATAAAAAAATGTCATATGCCCGAAAATGGTACCAATAAAAACGTCAACTTGTCCCGCAAAAAACAAGATCTCACATGACTCTATGGACAAAAATATGGAAAAATTATAGCTCTCAAAAGGTGGTAACGCAAAAAAATATTTTTTGCAATAAATAGCATCTTTTAGTGTGTGATGGCTGCCAACCATAAAAATCCGCTAAAAAACACTATAAAAGTAAATCAAATCCCCCTTCATCACCCCCTTAGTTAGGGAAAAATAATACAATTTTAAAAAATATATTTATTTCCATTTTCCCGTTAGGCTACTTTCACACTAGCGTCGGTACGGGGCCGTCGTGTTGCGTCGGCCCGACATACCGACGCATGCTGTGCAAGCGCCGCACAACGGGGGCAGCGGATGCTGTTTTTCCACCCATCTGCTGCCCCATTGTGAGGTGCGGGGAGGTGGGGGCGGAGTTCCAGCCACGCATGCGCGGTCGGAAATGGTAGACCTTCGGCACAAAAAAAGTTACATGTAACGTTTTTTGCTGCCGGTGGTCCGCCACAACGGTTGCGACGTGTGTCAATACGTCGCAATGCGTCGCTAATGTTAGTCTATGGGGAAAAAACGCATCCTGCAGATGACTTTGCAGGATGCGTTTTTTCGCCAAAACGACGCATTGCGACGTATGCAAAAAAACGCTAGTGTGAAAGTAGCGCTAGGGTTAGGACTAGGGTTAGGGCTAGGGTTGGGGTTAGGGCTAGGGTTAGGGCTGGGGTTAGGGTTGGGGTTAGGGTTTCAGTTAGAATTGGGGAGTTTTCACTGTTTAGGCACATCAGGGGCTCTCCAAACGCGACATGGCGTCCGATCTCAATTCCAGCCAATTCTGCTTTGAAAAACTAAAACAGTGCTCCTTCCCTTCCCAGTTCTCCTGTGCGTCCAAACAGTGGTTCCCCCCAACATATGGGGTATCAGCGTTCTCAGGACAAGTTGGACAACAACTTTTGGGGTCCAATTTGTCCTGTTACCCTTGGGAAAATAAAAACGTGGGGGCTAAAATATCATTTTCGTGGAAAAAATTTTTTTTTATTTTCGCGGCTCTGCGTGATAAACTGTAGTGAAACACTAGTTGGTTCAAAGTTCTCACAACATATCTAGATAAGTTCCTCGGGGGGTCTAGTTTCCAATATGTGGTCACTTGTGGGGGGTTTCTACTGTTTAGGTACATCAGGGGCTCTGCAAATGCAACATGACACCTGCAGACCAATCCATCTAAGTCTGCAATTCAAACGGCGCTCCTTCCCTTCCGAGCTCTGAAGTGCACCCAAACAGTGGTTCCCCCCCATATATGGGGTATCAGCGTACTCAGGACAAATTGGACAACAACTTTTGTTGTCCAATTTCTCCTGCTACCCTTGGGAAAATAAAAACGTGGGGGCTAAAATATCATTTTCGTGGAAAAAAAATATTTTTTATTTTCGCGGCTCTGCATGATAAACTGTAGTGAAACACTAGTTGGTTCAAAGTTCTCACAGCACATCTAGATAAGTTCCTCGGGGGGTCTAGTTTCCAATATGGGTCACTTGTGGGGGGTTTCTACTGTTTAGGTACATCAGGGGCTCTGCAAATGCAACATGACACCTGCAGACAAATCCATCTAAGGCCGGCGTCACACTGGCGAGTTTTACGGAAGTAAGAGCACAGAAAATACGTCCGTAAAACTCGCCAAATAAACGGCACAATTATTCTCAATGGGACTGCTCCTATCAGCCGTATATTACGGTTCAGTATTATACGGCTTCTACGGCCATACAAAATCGCAGCATGCTGCGTTTGTCAGCGTATTGCGCAAAAAAATCGCCAATGAAAGTCTATGGGGCGAGAAAAATATGGATTCCACACGGACCAGCAGTGTGACCTGCGAGAAATACGCAGCGGTGTTAGTGAAAAGTCGGTAATTCAATTGCCGGCTTTTCATTTCTCCTGCCTAAACCCGACATGATATGAGACATGGTCTACATACAGTAAACCATCTCATATCCCCTTTTTTTTTGCATATTCCACACTACTAATGTTAGTAGTGTGTATGTGCAAAATTTCAGCGCTGTAGCTGCTAAAATAAAGGGTTAAATGGCGGAAAAAATTGGCGTGGGCTCCCGCGCAATTTTCTCCGCCAGAGCGGTAAAGCCAGTGACTGACGGCAGATATTAATAGCCAGGGGAGGGTCCATGTTATCGGCCCCCCCATGGCTAAAAACATCTGCCTCCAGCCACCCCAGAAAAGGCACATCTGGAAGATGCGCCTATTCTGGCACTTGGCTACTCTCTTCCCACTCCCTATAGCGGTGGGATATGGGGTAATGAAGGGTTAATGCCACCTTGCTATTGTAAGGTGACATTAAGCCAGATTAATAATGGAGGGGCGTCAATTATGTCACCTATCCATTATTAATCCATTTGTCTGAAAGGGTTAAAAAACACACACACACATGATTAACCCCTTAGTGACAGAGCCAATTTGGTACTTAATGACCGAGCCAATTTTTACAATTCTGACCAGTGTCACTTTAAGAGGTTATAACTCTGGAACGCTTTATCGGATCCCACTGATTCTGAGAATGTTTTTTCGTGACAAATTGTACTTCAAGTTAGTGGTAACATTTCTTCGATATTACTTGCGATTATTTATGAAAAAAATGGAAATATGGCGAAAATTTTTAAAATTTTGCAATTTTCAAAATTTGTATTTTTATGCCCTTAAATCAGAGAGATATGTCACAAAAAATAGTTAATAAATAACATTTCCCACATGTCTACTTTACATTAGCACAATTTTGGAAACAATTTTTTTTTTTTGTTAGGGAGTTATAAGGGTTAAAAGTTGACCAGCAATTTCTCATTTTTACAACACCATTTTTTTTTAGGGACCACATCTCATTTGAAGTCATTTTGAGGGGTCTATATGATAGAAAATAACCAAGTGTGACACCATTCTAAAAACTGCACCCCTCAAGCTGCTCAAAACCACATTCAAGAAGTTTATTAACCCTTTACGTACTTCACAGGAACTGAAACAATGTGGAAGAAAAAAATGAACATTTAACTTTTTTTTGCAAACATTTTACTTCAGAACCATTTTTTTTAATTTTCACAAGTGTAAAAACAGAAATTTAACCACAAATTTTGTTGTGCAATTTTTCCTGAGTACGCCGATACCCCATATGTGGAGGTAAACCACTGTTTGGGCGCACCGCAGAGCTTGGAAGTGAAGGAGCACCGTTTGACTGTTTCAATGCAGAATTGGCTGGAATTGAGATCAGACGCCATGTCGCGTTTCGGGAGCCCCTAATGTGCCTAAACAGTGGAAACCCCCCACAAGTGATACCATTTTGGAAACTAGACCCCTTAAGGAACTTATCTAGATGTGTGGTGAGCACTTTGAACCCCCAAGTGCTTCACAGAAGTTTATAACGTAGAGCCGTGAAAATAAAAAATCGCATTTGTTTTCACAAAAATGATGTTTTCGCCCACAAATTCTTATTTTCACAAGGGTAACAGGAGAAATTAGACCACAAAAGTTGTTGTGCAATTTCTCCTGAGTATGAAAATACCCCACATGTGGGGGTAAACCACTGTTTGGGCGCACCGCAGAGCTTGGAAGAGAAGGAGTGTCGTTTTACTTTTTCAATGTAGAATTGGCTGGAATTGAGATCGGACGCCATGTCACGTTTGGAGAGCCGCTGATGTGCCTAAACAGTGGAGACCCCCCACAAATGACACCATTTTGGAAACTAGACCCCTTAAGGAACTTATCTAGATGTGTGGTGAGCACTTTAAACCCCCAGGTGCTTCACAGAAGTTTATAACGTAGAGCCGTGAAAATAAAAAAATCACATTTTTTCTACAAAAATGATCTTTTTGCCTCCAAATTTTTATTTTACCAAGGGTAACAGGAGAAAATGGACACCAGAAGTTGTTGTACAATTTGTCTTGAGTACGCCGACACCCCGTATGTGGGGGTAAACCACTGTTTGGGTGCATGGCTGAGCTCGGAAGCAAAGGAGCGCCATTTGACTTTTCAATGCAAAATTGACTGGAATTGAGATCGGACGCCATGTCGCGTTTGGAGAGCCCCTGATGTGCCTAAACAGTAGAAACCCCCCAAAAGTGACCCCATTTTGGAAACTAGACCCCCATGGAACTTATCTAGATGTGTAGTGAGAACTTTGAATGCCCAAGTGCATCACAAAAGTTTATAATGCAGAGTCGTGAAAATAAAAAATATATTTTTTTTAACAATAAAGATTTTTTAGCCCCCAAGTTTTTATTTTCACAAGGGTAACAAGAGAAATTGGACCCCAAAAGTTGTTGTCAATTTGTCCTGAGTATGCTGGTACCCCATATGTGGGGGTAAACCACTGCTTGGGCGCACGGCAGAGCTCGGAAGGGAAGGAGCGCCATTTTGGAATGCAGACTTTGATAGAATTGTCTGCGGGCGTTATGTTGGGTTTGCAGACCCCTAATGTACCTAAACAGTAGAAACTCCCAACAAGTGACCCCATTTTGGAAAATAGACCCCCCAAGGAACTTATCTAGATATGTGGTGAGAACTTTGAATGCCCAAGTGCTTCACAGAAGTTTATAATGCATAGTAGTGAAAATAAAAAATATTTTTTTTTCCCACAAAAGATTTTTTTAGCCCCCAAATTTTTATTTTCACAAGGGTAACAAGAGAAATTGGACCCCAAATGTTGTTGTCCAATTTGTCCTGAGTATGCTGGTACCCAATATGTGGGGGTAAACCACTGTTTGGGCGCACGGCAGAGCTCGGAAGAGAAGGAGCGCCATTTTGGAATGCAGACTTTGATAGAATTGTCTGCGGGCGTTATGTTGCGTTTGCAGACCCCTAATGTACCTAAACAGTAGAAACTCCCAACAAGTGACCCCATTTTGGAAAATAGACCCCCCAAGGAACTTATCTAGATATGTGGTGAGAACTTTGAATGCCCAAGTGCTTCACAGAAGTTTATAATGCATAGTAGTGAAAATAAAAAATATTTTTTTTTCCCACAAAAGATTTTTTTAGCCCCCAAATTTTTATTTTCACAAGGGTAACAAGAGAAATTGGACCCCAAATGTTGTTGGCGGGAGCCCACGCCAATTTGTTCCACCATTTAACCCTTTATTTTAGCAGCTACAGCGCTGAAATTTTTCACATACACACTACTAACATTATTAGTGTGGAATATGCAAAAAAAAGGGGATATGAGATGGTTTACTGTATGTAAACCATGTCTCATATCCTGTCGGGTTTAGGCAGGAGAAATGAAAAGCCGGCAATTGAATTACCGGCTTTTCACAGATATCGCGCTGAAGTAAATATAAAAACAGAATATATATATATGTGTCTCAATGACATATATATATATATATATATATATATATATATATATATATATATATATATACTGTATATATGTTTTAATGGACATTTGAGCACATAAATCCATTAGATGTCGGTTTTGCAAGCCTGCGAGAAAATCTCGCAGTACGGATGCCATACGGATTTCATATGGAGGATGCCATGTGCAAAATACGCTGACACACCCTGCCTACGGAGGACATACGGACCACTATTTTGGGAACATTTCACCGTATTACGGCCGTATTACGGCCGTAAAAAACGGACCGTATTGTCTTACGCTGAGTGTGACTCCAGCCTAAGTCTGCATTTCAAACGGCGCTCCTTCCCTTCCGAGCTCTGCCGTGCGCCCAAACAGTGGTTCCCCCCAATGCATGGGGCATCAGCGTACTCAGGACAAATTGGACAATAACTTTTGTGGTCCAATTTCTCCTGTTACCCTTGGGAAAAAAAAAATTGCGGGCTAAAACATCATTTTGTGGAAAGAAAAAATGATTTTTTAATTTTCACAGCGCTACATTCTAAATTTTAGTGAAACAATTGGGGGTTAAAAGTGCTCACCACACATCTAGATAAGTTCCTTAGGGGGTCTTCTTTCCAAAATGGTGTCACATGTGGGGGTTTCCACTGTTTAGGCACGTCAGGGGCTCTCCAAACACGACATGGGTTCCGATCTCAATTCCAGCCTATTTTGCATTGAAAAGTCAAATGGCGCTCCTTCCCTTCCGAGCTCTGCCATGCGCCCAAACAGTGGTTTATCCCCATATATGAAGTATCAGCGTACTCAGGACAAATTGCACAACAACGTTTGGGGTCCAATTTATCCTGTTACCCTTGGGAAAATAAAAAATTTGGGGCAAAAAGATCATTTTTTGTGAAAATTAATATGAATTTTTTTTACGGCTCTACATTATAAACTTCTGTGAAGCACTTGGAGGTTCAAAGTGCTCACCACACATCTAGATTAGTTCCTTAGAGGGTCTACTTTCCAAAATGGTGTCACTTGTGTTTTTTTTTTTACTGTTTAGGCACATCAGAGGCTCTCCAATTGCGACATGGGTTCCGATCTCAATTCCAGCAAATCTTGCATTGAAAAGTCAAATGGCGCTCCTTCCCTTCCGAGCTCTGCCATGTGCCCAATCAATGGTTTACCCCAACATGTAGGGTATCAGCGTACTCAGGACAAATTGTACAACAACTTTTTTGGTCCAATTTCTCCTGTTACCCTTGGTAAAATAAAACAAATTGGATCTGAAGTAAAAATTTTGTGAAAAAAAGTTAAATGTTCAATTTTTTTAAACATTCCAAAAATTCCTGTGAAGCACCTGAAGGGTTAATAAACTTTTTGAATGTGGTTTTGAGTACCTTGAGGGGTGCAGTTTTTAGAATGGTGTAACTTTTGGGCATTTTCTGTCATATAGACCCCTCAAAGTCACTTCAAGTGTGAGGTGGTCCGTAAAAAAAATGGTTTTGCAAATTTTGTTGCAAAAATGAGAAATCGCTGGTCAACTTTTAACCCTTATAACTCCCTAACAAAAAAAAATTATGTGTCCAAAATTGTGCTGATGTAAAGCAGACATGTGGGAAATGTTGTTTATTAACTATATTATGAGATATATCTCTCTAATTTAAGGGCATAAAAACTAAAAGTTTGAAAATTGCTAAATTTTCATAATTTTCGACAAATTTTTGTTTTTTTCACAAATAAATGCAAGTCATATCGAAGAAGTTTTACCACTATCATGAAGTACAATATGTCACGAGAAAACATTGTCATAATCGCCAGGATCCGTTGAAGCATTTTAGAGTTATGACCTCATAAAGTGACAGTGGTCAGAATTCTAAAAATTGGCCGTGTCACTTAGGTGAAAACAGGCTTTGGGGTGAAGGGGTTAAAAAACCCCAAGAATAAACAAACTAAAAAAACTAATTTATCTCTAACATAAAGTCAAATAAAGTATGATATGTCAAGGGAAAACATAACAAAACAAAAAAACATTTTCAGAATCCCTGGAGTATGTACTCACGTTCCATATTTATTAGTACATAAAGTGACTGGTGTCACATTTGAAAAAGGTGGATTGGTCACTAAAGGGTTAGTTGAACATGGCATAAACCTACTTGTAAATTATTTGTAAGAGGTTCACATTAACAACATATCACTAATGCTATAACGGTGGGGTGTATATGCAAACAAACGCCTGTTCTGTATGTTGGTTCTTTAAATGTAAATTTCTACCTATATTGCTATTTAAGTCACCAATTCTTTTATTACTATGTTATATGATATTTCTCTGTAATCTCTTACTAAATAATGTCCCTTCTATAATGTTCGAATGAAAATTTTAAAATAACTGAATTGAAAATAGAATTGAAAATAAATGAATATGCTGATTTCTGTATACCGGTATATTTAATGTAACTGTGATATTTTAGTTGATTTTACTTTTTAAATGGTAATTTTTTAACATTAAAAGTGGTACCAGATAATAACTACTCTACTTTTCAATGGAAAATGTCTTGTACAATTAAATTCCAAGAAATCTGAGGCAGCGAAGAGTAATCATTATATAAAACTAGACTTTTATTACATAATATTAAAAAACAGGAAGACAAGACAATGTTTTGGTCATATTTGGTCTTTTTCAAGCCTAGAGAATACAGCTATTGTGCACAGATAGCATGGCAATGCTTTATGTATATCTTATAGGAAATGGGCTCCACCTCTTCCACCCCCACAGAGCTCATCCTGGTTGCCCTTGTGGCAATCTAATGCCCCAAATGAAGACAGTGATAAAACCACCTTAAAATCATTTATATTCTGTATAAAAAGAAAATGGAGTATCGCTCACATGAAAAATGCCACCAATCCAATGTTCTGGATCATCCATATACAAAGCTATTTTAGGAAAAACAAGAGTAGCTACTGTCATTTTAACATACCTATCTACCGAATAAATATCAGGTGCGGTGAGCGCCTGTTCAAAATCAGGTGTATGGTAATGAATGTGAATCCCATGTCCTATTGGCAAACGGCAAGTGGGGCAACAATAGGATTCATTACGGAACGTAACTATAATAGGTGCAGGGGTTTCAATTGCACTAACGCTCTGGAGCCTAAAGGGCCAAAAAAGCCCATTGGCTTATATGAAAAAAACAATACTATTAAAGACATGCAATACTTGGGGCCCCATTGGAGCATTTGCATTGGAACCCACAAGTTTCAAGTTACACCAATGGAGATCCATAGGTATGGATGAGGCCGCTAAAATAACTGCTATCGACTTCCACTCAGTAGACAGCTGGGGTGAAGAGGCAGTGGGTGATATCATAATAACCTCTAGGATATGGTACTATGCGATATCACATGATTGATATTGGGCTTCAAAAAGTCCAGATAAGGATGAGAAGTTGCCAAGTCTTCCTGTTGTTATATTTTTTAATACTATGGAATAAAGTCAAGTTTTATGCAAGGATTACTCTCTGATGTCTCGGATTACTTGGAATTCTATTGTTTTGGACCTAGTGGTGGGTCAAACCAAGCAACTATAAAATGTATCAATGGTGCATGAGATCACTCCACTCAACTGGTTTGCACTAGCCAGACTTGTTTCCGGAACCAATGAAATGAGCCGGACTATAAACTGGTATACATGCAAAGTGTAAGAGATTTTGCCCACTGTGGCCATTTCACAGACAAAACCCAAGAAATAAAACAAGGAAACAAAATGTGCATACACTCTACAACAAGTAATTAAGTAAATAGTACATGTGAATAAAATAAAGTACTTAGCTAAAGTTATTTGACCAAAAAAGCTTAAAGCCAGCCCACCACAACAAGGTGTAACCATGGGGAGGGTCGTAACCTGAAGACAAAAAAATATTTGATAGGTAGCAGGGCTTCAATATCATTAGAACCAAGAAAGAAAATTGTCCTCTAAAAACTAACTTTTATTAATTTCTTAAAAGTACAAACTTTCAAAAAACCTTGAAAAATAGTATTATAGTGGTATGACCTGTGAGGATCATCCAAGTTTGAACCAAAAAATAAAATATATTGAAAGAAAGAGAAGAGGATTGTGGAGGGGTAATGTCTCCTAAGGACCCCTACCTCTCACCCTACCTGACAGCGGAGGTTGGTACCATAATATTAACAATATGGCTACACCGCACAATGTCGTTACCATGGATACCCAGTTACACATCTATACTATATTGATGAAGCAACACAGACTGTGAAAGAATCCCAATAACAACAAATACATGTATATACATACAGTGAGTACGGAAAGTATTCAGACCCTTTTAAAGTTTTCACTCTTTGTTTCATTGCAGCCATTTGATAAATTTAATAACGTTCTTTTTTTCTCATTAATGTACACTCTGCACCCCATCTTGACTGAGAAAAATCAGAAATGTAGTAATTTTTGCAAATTTATTAAAAATAAAAACTGAAATATCACATGGTCATAAGTATTCAGACCCTTTGCTCAGTATTGAGTAGAAGCACCTTTGGAGCTAGAACAGCCATGAGTCTTCTTGGGAATGATGAAACAAGCTTTTCACACCTGGATTTGGGGATCCTCTGCCATTCTTCCTTACAGATCCTCTCTAGTTCCGTCAGGTTGGATGGTGAACGTTGGTGGACAGCCATTTTCAGGTCTCTCCAGAGATGCTCAGTTGGGTTTAGGTCAGGGCTCTGGCTGGGCCAGTCAAGAAAGGTCACAGAGTTGCTCTAAAGCTACTCTTTTGTTATTTTAGCTGTGTGCTTAGGGTGATTATCTTGTTGGAAGGTGAACCTTTGGCCAAGTCTGAGGTCCAGAGCACTCTAGAAGACGTTTTCATCCAGGATATCTCTGTACTTGGCCACATTCATGTTTCCTTCAATGACAACCAGTCGTCCTGTCCCTGCAGCTGAAAAACACCCCCATAGCATGATGCTGCCACCACCATGCTTCACTGTTGGGATTGTATTGGGCAGGTGATAAGCAGTGCCTGGTTTTCTCCACACATACCGCTTAGAACTATCACCAAAAAGGTCTATTTTCATCTCATCAGACTAGAGAATCTTATTTCTCATATTCTGGGAGTCCTTCATGTGTTTTTTAGCAAACTTTATGTGGGCTTTCATATGCCTTTAAATCGCAGAGGAAAGTGAATAGTGGCACCAGTGTTGAAACATGTAATCCTTTGTATGGAGGAGTTGAGCCAGATTATAGAGCTTATATCAGCATAAATGTCCAAATTGGAGGTGCTCAACATATATCAACATGTAGATATAAATAATTCAGAAAAAAGTATGCGGCACTCACCATGGCAGCTTGAATGAAAAGTCCTTTATTTCATGACTTTCATCTTAGATGGTAAGGTGCAGAGTGTTTTCACTTTTAAACATAGTCCGATGGATAGGGCTATACTTGCCTCTATCAGGAAGAATTGGCACATTCTAGACATGGATAAGGATTTGAGAAAGATGGGGATTTTAAAACCTATTTTTTCCTATCGCAGATCATGTATCATCTCAGATATCCTGGTTTCACACAAAGTTATATCTCCATCTAAAAATTGATTACAAAAAACTGCACCTTCAGTAATGTAACTTGCAACCCTGTATGTTTAGGCTCTATTGTACACACAGTGACAGATTTTATAACATGTAGGACGCAATTTGTAGTGTATGTTCTCTTCTTTCCCTGCATACTTTTTTCTATAGCCAAAACTATAAGACCCCTAAAAAAAATTTCCGTGAGCATTATTGATCTATCTTCTCAGGAAAAGGTTCTCAGCGATTTATAAATCATATAACAAATTTGTATAATTCCGACCCTGAGTCCCTAAGCTTTGCAGGGCTTGAAATAATACAGGATCCTGCAAGAGGAGGTAATCGAAATGATTTGCTATTGAAACAAGAAGCCAAATGTATTCTCAAAATGCAGGCTCAGTGTCCCATAGGTCTGAATGACAAGATTGATTTGTCAATATTTGTGTGATACTTTTGTGAAAAAAAAAAAATCCTAAAGGATTGTTTCCTAAAACATTTTTTTCTGCAATAACTGTAAAAGTTAAAATGCTGTTGTATGTGATAATTCATAATAATGTTTTTTAGTCATTTCGTTTTTGTTCGATTGTTCGCTCTGTCATGTATATGGTTAAATCACATGTTCAGACTATTTAAAGAAAGCACTTGTTAATTAGTCATCCACCTGGACCCGTTGAAGCATAGTAACGCGAAACAACCGTTGTCTTTTCTCCTCTCTCCCCACACCCCTCTGCACCTTACCATCTAAGATGAAAGTCATGAAATAAAGGACTTTTCATTCAATCTTTCATATGTCTTGCACTGAGGAGAGTCTTCCGTTGGGCCACTCTGCCATAAAGGCCTGACTGGTGGAGGGCTGCAGTGATAGTTGACTTTGTGGAACTTTCTCCCATCTCCCTACTGCATCTCTGGAGCTCAGCCGCAGTGATCTTGGAGTTCTTATTTACCTCTTTCACCAAGACTCTTCACCCATGATTGCTCAGTTTGGCTGGACGTCCAGGTCAAGGAAGACTTCTGGTGGTCCCAAAATTCTTCAGTATTAGGATTATAGAGGCAACTGTGTTCTTAGGAACCGTCAGTACTGTAAAAATTCTGTTGTAACCTTGGCTGTACCCATTCTATATATCCATATATATATATATATATATATATATATATATATATATATTCACTGTGGTGGAGTTTAACAATGGCTAAGTGTGGCTGTTATACATCTATATTCAGCCAAAAATACAGACAAGTCCTGTGGGATCTACGCCTGGTTAATTTTAATGAATGTTAGGTTGCCACGTTAGCTTTGGACAGGCACATGCGCTTTTCTGTGATCACATCCTCTGCTATGTTAAACACAAGTTCCAACACTACACTTTCCGCAGCGCAGGCCAGCACCTCCAAAGCATAAATGGCAAGCTCAGGCCATGTGTCTAATTTGGAGACCCAGAAGTTAAATGGGCCAGACCCATCAATCGGTATGTGGAGATGTGTGGACAGGTAGTCTTCCACCACTTTGTTGAAACTGTCATGCTCCTGGATTTGATCCCTTGAACTTGTGTTCTGTGGTCGACTTCTCTTCCTGCCATGCAGCTGTTACGTTGACCGGATGAAAAGGCGGATCCACAGCTCTTGCACGGTGTGGATTTTTTTTCCCCCAAACAGAAGAGTTTCAGAGCAGCCTGCTGTCATTTTCATCTGACTATGCTAAAGTTGGTTGTGCAGGTGTTAGGTTGACTGAACAAGGAGGCAGAAGAGGAGGCAACATGGACAGATAAACATCCAGCAATCCTCGGTGGTGGTAAGACATGCTCCAAAACGCTTTCTGCCTAAGGCCCTGCCACCACTACATTTACCCAGTTGGCAGTTAGGGAAATATTACTTCCCTTATCAAATAGTTTGATGACTTATCTGATGTATCAGTTAAGGTACCTTCACACTGAACAACTTAACAACGATAACGATAGCGATCCGTGACGTTGCAGCGTCCTGGATAGTGATATCGTTGTGTTTGACACGCAGCAGCGATCAGGATCCTGCTGTGATATCGTTGGTCGGAGATAGAAGGCCAGCACCTTATTTCGTCGCTGGATCACCCGCTGACATCGCTGAATCGGTGTGTGTGACACGGATTCAGCGATGTCTTCACTGGTAACCAGGGTAAACATCGGGTTACTAAGCGCAGGGCCGCGCTTAGTAACCCGATATTTACCCTGGTTACCAGTGCAAATGTAAAAAAAACAAACACTACATACTTACATTCTGGTGTCTGTCGGGTCCCCCGGCAACCGCTTCCCTGCACTGTGTCAGCGCTGGCCGGCCGTAAAGCAGAGCACAGCGGTGACGTCACTGCTCTGCTTTAGTGCCAGTGCTTGCACAGTGCAGGGAAGCGGACGCCGGGGGACCCGACAGACACCGGAATGTAAGTATTTAGTGTTTGTTTGTTTTTTACATTTACACTGGTAACCAGGGTAAACATCGGGTTACTAAGCGCGGCCCTGCGCTTAGTAACCCGATGTTTACCCTGGTTACCTGGGGACTTCGGCATCATTGGTCGCTGGAGAGCTGTCTGTGTGACAGCTCTCCAGCGACCACACAACGACGAAACAGCGATGCTGCAGCGATCGGCATCGTTGTCTATATCGCTGCAGCGTCACTTAATGTGACGGTACCTTTACAGAAGAAGAAGTAAGCAGGCTCCTTGCATCTTCTCGCCCGACCACTTGCACCAGTGACCCCATTCTGTCACATCTCCTCCAGTCCCTTTCCCCGGCTGTCACCTCTTACCTAACAAAAAAATTCAACTTTTCCCTCACTTCCAGTATTTTTCCCTCCTCATTTAAGCATGCCATCATACATCCATTACTTAAAAAACCCTCCCTTGACCAAAATTGTGCCGCTAATTATAGACCTGTCTCTAATCTTCCCTTCATCTCTAAACTCCTCGAACACCTGGTCCACTCCCGTCTTACCCGCTATCTCTCAGATAATTCTCTTCTCGACCCTCTTCAATCTGGCTTCCGCTCTTTACACTCTACTGAAACTGCCCTCACTAAAGTCTCTAATGACCTACTAACAGCTAAATCTAATGGTCACTACTCCATGCTAATTCTCTTGGATCTCTCCGCAGCATTTGACACTGTGGATCATCAGCTCCTCCTCACTATGCTCCGCTCCATCGGCCTCAAGGACACCGTTCTCTCTTGGTTCTCCTCCTATCTCTCTGACCGATCCTTCGCTGTATGTTTTGCTGGTTCCTCCTCCTCTCACCTTCCCCTTACTGTTGGGGTTCCTCAAGGATCAGTCCTAGGCCCCCTCCTCTTCTCTTTGTATACTGCCCCTATTGGACAAACAATCAGTAGATTTGGTTTCCAGTACCATCTCTATGCCGATGACACCCAATTATACACCTCTTCTCCTGTTATCACGCCGACCTTTTTAGAAAACACCAGTGATTGTCTTACCACTGTCTCTAACATCATGTCCTCCCTCTATCTGAAACTGAACCTGTCAAAAACTGAACTCCTCGTGTTCTCTCCCTCTATTAACCTACCTTTGCCTGAATTTGCCATCTCTGTGTGTGGCTCCACCATTACTCCAAAGCAACATGCCCGCTGCCTTGGGGTCATCCTTGATTCCGAGCTTTCATTCACCCCCATATCCGATCACTGGCTCGCTCTTCTTATCTGCATCTTAAAAACATTTCTAGAATTCGCTCTTTTCTTACTTTTGACTCTGCAAAAACTCTTACTGTCTCACTTATTCATTCTCGTCTGTACTATTGTAACTCTCTACTAATCGGCCTCCCTCTTACCAAACTCTCCTCGCTCCAATCTGTCCTGAATGCTGCTGCCAGAATAATATTCCTCACCAACCGTTACACCAATGCCTCTACCTTGTGCCAGTCATTACATTGGCTACCCATCCACTCCAGAATCCAGTACAAAACTACTACCCTAATCCACAAAGCACTCCATGGCTCAGCACCACCCTACATCTCCTCTCTGGTCTCAGTCTACCACCCTAACCGTGCCCTCTGCTCCGCTAATGACCTCAGGTTAGCATCCTCAATAATCAGAACCTCCAACTCCCGTCTCCAAGACTTTACACGTGCTGCGCCGATTCTTTGGAATGCACTACCTAGGTTAATATGATTAATCCCCAATCCCCACAGTTTTAAGCGTGCCCTAAAAACTCATTTGTTCAGACTGGCCTACCGCCTCAATGCATTAACCTAACCATCCCTGTGTGGCCCATTAAAAAAAAAAAAAAAAAACATAATCAGGTTCCTCGCATCATGTTCTCATACACTTTATGCAGTTAATAGCCTCTGTGTCTGTACTGCTACATACTTAGGCAGTTAACTGGTTCATGCAGCTTTACATGAACACCCGAGCCTTACACTATTGCTGGTCCAAATAACTAAAGCAATTGTTACCATCCACCTCTATTGTCTCCCCTTTTCCTCATAGTTTGTAAGCTTGCGAGCAGCAGGGCCCTCATTCCTATTGGTATCTGTTTTGAACTGTGATTTCTGTTATGCTGTAATGTTTATTGTCTGTACAAGTCCCCTCTATAATTTGTAAAGCGCTGCGGAATATGTTGGCGCTATATAAATAAAAATTATTATTATTATTATGTATCCTCTGCAAAATTAGCTTACCACACAACTTTTATGGAGATTGCACAATACCCATTTCAATTGCAATAGGAATAACAATTACCCAAAGGTATGCATGTAACATATGAATCATTTCTATGAATATCTATAAAGGTTCCGCACCAGACTAAGTAACGGGTGCCAAAAGGAAACTTTGTCACTAATAAGAAGAAATAAACCTTTGGTACAAATGCAATCTTACTTAAAGTAGTTCAATTTATTGAGCCAACCCACATGAGACAAAGATTATAGATGTTTCGGCCAATTGGTCTTTTTCAAGGTTATTTGTACAAAATGCTAAATATATAACTAAAGAAAATTCATGAACATGTCCCATAATATGAAAAAAACAAAATGTATACTTTTTTTTGTAGCATTTAAGTAAATTCAACATAATAGACACTACTTCTTGTTCATATATGTTCTGCTGGAGGCATAACTTTCATTACAAGTAAGTGCAGCGCCCCAGAGTCCTGGTCGTTGCAGTACTGACGCTCCGCTGCTAAGGGGAGTGAAATTACGTCTGATGGCACCTAAGGAGTTCACCTAACCAGGTATCACAGTCACACTTTACACTTCACATTCTGGCCACCAGGGGGAGCAAAGGGTTCTATGTATTAGGCCACTCCTCACAATCTGGTAAAACTGGGGGCTGGATAGGAAGTTAGTCAGAAGCTGACTGGGTTGGAACCAGGCAACATCCTGTGGCAGAGGGTGTTGCAGGGGAAGATTCAGGGGGGTCTCTGTCAGGGGTGGGATCCTGACAGTGGCCTAGCGAACAGAACAGAAGGTTACGGAGCCGCGCCTGCACTTGAATGCGGTGGCTGTTGTGAATTAGACTTTTTTGGCTCCCTCTTGTGGTCACTAGTGATATGACTCTGGGATTGTCTTTCCTCAGTTTGGCACCCACCTGGGTCATTAGTCCAGGGGTGTTGCTATATAAACTTCCTGGTTTCTCAGTCCAGTGCCTGGCATCGTTGTAATCAGTTCCTTTCTGTTTGCTCCTGTCTGCTGGTATTGGATCTTGCAAAATTAAGCTAAGTCCTGCTTCCTTGTTTTTTGGTTTTTTGCTTTGCTCTTATTTTTGTCCAGCTTGTACTAAATGTGATTCCTGATTTTGCTGGAAGCTCTAGGGGGCTGGTGTTCTCCCCCTGGGCCGTTAGACGGTTCGGGGGTTCTTGAATATCCAGCGTGGAAATTTTGATAGGGTTTTTGCTGACCATATAAGTCATCTTACTATATTCTGCTATTAGTCAGTGGGCCTCTCTTTGCTAAATATCTAGTTCATTCTTACGTTTGTCTTTTCTCCTTACCTCACCGTTATTATTTGTTGGGGGCTTGTATCCAACTTTTGGGGTCTTTTCTCTGGAGGCAAGAAAGGTCTATCTTTTCCCTTCTAGGGTTAGTTAGTTCTCCGGCTGGCTCGAGACGTCTAGAACCAACGTAGGCACGTTCCCCGGCTGCTGCTATTTGTGGTGCTAGGATTAGATATATGGTCAGCCCAGTTACCACTGCCCTATGAGCTGTTTTTTTGTGTTTGCAGACTTGGTATGTACTTTTGAGACCCTCTGCCATTGGGGTCATAACAGTATGCCAGGCCAAGGTTGAATGTTTAATGCATTGCAGAAGTGGGATTACAATAAAGGAAAGTCTGAGTTTTTTTTTTTTTTTCCTCTCTTTTTTCCTCCCCTTTACCTCTGAGTGGCTTGTGCTTGCTGCAGACATGAATGTCCAGACTTTGATTACAAGTGTGGATCAGCTTGCTGCTCGTGTGCAGGGCATACAAGATTTTGTTACCAGTAGTCCAATGTCTGAACCTAAAATACCTATTCCTGAACTGTTCTCTGGAGACCGATTTAAGTTTAGGAATTTCAGGAATAATTGTAAATTGTTTCTATCTCTGAGACCCCGTTCATCTGGAGACTCAGCTCAGCAAGTAAAAATTGTTATCTCTTTCTTACGCGGCGACCCTCAGGATTGGGCCTTCTCAATAGCGCCAGGAGATCCGGCATTGGCAAATATTGATGCGTTTTTTCTGGCGCTCGGATTGCTTTACAAGGAACCCAATCTTGAAATTCAGGCAGAAAAAGCCTTGCTGGCTATTTCTCAGGGTCAGGATGAAGCTGAAGTGTATTGCCAAAAATTTCGGAAATGGTCCGTGCTTACTCAGTGGAATGAGTGTGCTCTGGCCGCAAATTTCAGAAATGGCCTTTCTGAAGCCATTAAGAATGTGATGGTGGGTTTCTCCATTCCTACAGGTCTGAATGATTCCATGGCGCTGGCTATTCAAATTGACCGGCGTTTGCGGGAGATCAAAGCCGCAAATCCTCTGGTGGTGTTGTCTGAACAAACGCCTGATTTAATGCAATGTGGTAGAATTCAGACTAGAAATGAACGGAAAAATCATAGACGTCAGAATGGGTTGTGTTTTTACTGTGGTGATTCTACACATGTTATATCAGCATGCTCCAAACGCCTAACTAGGGTTGTTAGTCCTGTCGCCATTGGTAATTTGCAACCTAAATTTATTTTGTCTGTGACTTTAATTTGCTCATTGTCCTCCTACCCTGTTATGGCGTTTGTGGATTCAGGTGCTGCCCTGAGTCTTATGGATCTGTCGTTTGCCAAGCGCTGTGGTTTTGTTCTTGAGCCGTTGGTAAATCCTATCCCTCTTAGAGGTATTGATGCTATGCCATTGGCGGAAAATAAACCGCAGTTTTGGACACAGGTAACCATGTGCATGACTCCTGAACATCGGGAGGTGATTGGTTTTCTTGTTCTGTATAAAATGCATGATTTGGTCGTTTTGGGTCTGCCATGGTTACAGACCCATAATCCAGTCTTGGATTGGAAGGCAATGTCTGTGTCAAGTTGGGGCTGTCAGGGAATTCAAAGTGATTCCCCACCAGTGTCTATTGCTTCCTCTACTCCTTCGGAAGTTCCTGAGTATTTGTTTGATTACCAGGATGTATTCAGCGAGTCCAGGTCCAGTGCTCTTCCTCCTCATAGGGACTGTGACTGCGCTATAGATTTGATTCCAGGTAGTAAATTTCCTAAGGGAAGATTATTTAATCTGTCTGTACCTGAGCATACCGCAATGCGTTCGTATATCAAGGAATCTCTGGAGAAGGGGCATATCCGTCCATCCTCTTCCCCTCTTGGTGCGGGATTCTTTTTTGTGGCCAAGAAGGACGGATCTTTGAGACCTTGTATTGACTATCGGCTTCTGAATAAAATCACTGTTAAGTTTCAGTATCCTTTGCCTCTGTTGTCGGACTTGTTTGCCCGGATTAAAGGTGCCAAGTGGGTCACCAAGATAGATCTTCGTGGTGCGTACAACCTTGTGCGCATTAAGCAAGGAGATGAATGGAAAACTGCATTTAATACGCCCGAAGGTCATTTTGAGTACTTGGTGATGCCTTTCGGGCTCTCTAATGCTCCTTGAGTGTTTCAGTCCTTTATGCATGATATTTTCCGGAAGTATCTGGATAAATTTATGATTGTTTATCTGGATGATATTCTGTTTTTTTCTGATGATTGGGACTCGCATGTAGAGCAGGTCAGGATGGTGTTTCAGGTTTTGCGTGAGAATGCTTTGTTTGTTAAGGGCTCAAAGTGTCTCTTTGGAGTACAGAAGGTTCCCTTTTTGGGTTTTATTTTTTCCCCTTCTGCGGTGGAGATGGACCCAGTCAAGGTCCAAGCTATTCATGATTGGACTCAACCCACGTCAGTTAAGAGTCTTCAGAAGTTCTTGGGTTTTGCTAACTTCTACCGTCGTTTTATCGCTAATTTTTCTAGCGTTGTTAAACCTTTGAAGGATATGACCAAGAAAGGTTCTGATGTTGCTAACTGGGCTCCTGCAGCCGTGGAAGCCTTTCAAGAGTTGAAGCGCCGGTTTACTTCGGCGCCTGTTTTGTGCCAGCCTGATGTCTCACTTCCCTTTCAGGTTGAAGTGGATGCTTCTGAGATTGGGGCAGGGCATCCGGGAATTTTTGGCACCAGAGATCTGGTGGCTAGGTCCTTTTGGTGGCCTTCCTTGTCACGGTATGTGCGGTCATTTGTGCAGTCCTGTGGGACTTGTGCTCGAGCTAAGCCTTGCTGTTCTCATGCCAGCGGCTTGCTCTTGCCCTTGCCTGTCCCGAAGAGGCCTTGGACACACATTTCCATGGATTTCATTTCAGATCTTCCAGTGTCTCAGGGCATGTCTGTCATCTGGGTGGTATGTGATCGCTTTTCTAAGATGGTCCATTTGGTACCTTTGCCTAAGCTGCCTTCCTCTTCCGATCTGGTTCCTTTGTTCTTTCAGAATGTGGTTTGTTTACACGGCATTCCTGAGAATATTGTGTCTGACAGAGGATCCCAGTTTGTTTCCAGGTTCTGGCGATCCTTTTGTGCTAAGATGGGCATTGATTTGTCATTTTCGTCTGCCTTTCATCCTCAGACTAATGGACAAACGGAGCGAACTAATCAGACTCTGGAGGCTTATTTGAGGTGTTTTGTTTTTGCAGATCAGGATGATTGGGTGACCTTCTTGCCGTTGGCTGAGTTTGCCCTTAATAATCGGGCTAGTTCCGCTACTTTGGTTTCGCCATTTTTTTGCAACTCTGGTTTCCATCCTCGTTTTTCCTCGGGACATGTGGAGCCTTCTGACTGTCCTGGGGTAGATTCTGTGGTGGATAGGTTGCAGCGGATCTGGAATCATGTGGTGGACAACTTGAAGTTGTCACAAGAGAAGGCTCAGCGTTTTGCCAACCGCCGCCGCGGTGTGGGTCCCCGACTTCGTGTTGGGGATTTGGTATGGCTGTCTTCTCGATTTGTTCCTATGAAGGTCTCCTCTCCTAAATTTAAGCCTCGCTTCATCTGTCCTTACAAGATATTGGAAATCCTTAATCCTGTGTCCTTTCGCTTGGATCTTCCGGTGTCGTTTTCCATTCACAACGTGTTCCATAGGTCTTTGTTGCGGCGGTACGTTGTACCTGTGGTTCCTTCTGTTGAGCCTCCTGCTCCGGTGTTGGTTGAGGGCGAGTTGGAGTACGTGGTGGAGAAGATCTTGGATTCTCGTCTCTCCAGGCGGAGGCTTCAGTATCTGGTCAAGTGGAAGGGCTATGGTCAGGAGGATAATTCCTGGGTGGTTGCCTCTGATGTGCATGCGGCCGATATAGTTCGTGCCTTTCACGCTGCTCATCCTGATCGCCCTGGTGGTCTTGGTGAGGGTTCGGTGACCCCTCCTTAAAGGGGGGGTACTGTTGTGAATTAGACTTTTTTGGCTCCCTCTTGTGGTCACTAGTGATATGACTCTGGGATTGTCTTTCCTCAGTTTGGCACCCACCTGGGTTGTTAGTCCAGGGGTGTTGCTATATAAACTTCCTGGTTTCTCAGTCCAGTGCCTGGCATCGTTGTAATCAGTTCCTTTCTGTTTGCTCCTGTCTGCTGGTCTTGGATCTTGTAAAATTAAGCTAAGTCCTGCTTCCTTGTTTTTTGGTTTTTTGCTTTGCTCTTATTTTTGTCCAGCTTGTACTAAATGTGATTCCTGATTTTGCTGGAAGCTCTAGGGGGCTGGTGTTCTCCCCCCGGGCCGTTAGACGGTTCGGGGGTTCTTGAATATCCAGCGTGGAAATTTTGATAGGGTTTTTGCTGACCATATAAGTCATCTTACTATATTCTGCTATTAGTCAGTGGGCCTCTCTTTGCTAAATATCTAGTTCATTCTTACGTTTGTCTTTTCTCCTTACCTCACCATTATTATTTGTTGGGGGCTTGTATCCAACTTTTGGGGTCTTTTCTCTGGAGGCAAGAAAGGTCTATCTTTTCCCTTCTAGGGTTAGTTAGTTCTCCGGCTGGTGCGAGACGTCTAGAACCAACGTAGGCACGATCCCCGGCTGCTGCTATTTGTGGTGCTAGGATTAGATATATGGTCAGCCCAGTTACCACTGCCCTATGAGCTGGTTTTTTGTGTTTGCAGACTTGGTATGTACATTTGAGACCCTCTGCCATTGGGGTCATAACAGGTGGCATCCTAAGAAAGAAAAGAAGCTAGGTTTACTGTGGAGAAGTGAGAAATGAGATCGCAGCAAAACGGAGATAAAGCCAGTAGGAGTTGTGCTGTAAGATCGAGGCAACATCCTACTGAGGCACGTAGCCGGTGGCCGGAACGCCGAGGAAGTATTAGGCTCCAAGCAATACTTCAAACAGCGGCAGGACAGTTAATTTTAGGTTGGCTGTCTCACCTAAATCACCTAAGCAGACATAGGGGGCAATTGTGGGAGAGGGGCGACGCTAGGGTCCCGGAAGAACTCCAGGCCTACCCGTCATACGGGTGCGTCCTATCCATATCATCTGGGGGATGGAGAAGAACATCAGAATAGATACGAGTTGTGAGACAGGAACATCAGAAACAGACACAACAGTTGTGAGGAGTATCCCGTGGTGCTCAGCAGGGAGGTACTACAACACACAGGCGCTAGAAGGTAGGCACTGATTTCCACCTGCAAAGGGAACTCTGGATGTGCCTTCGGACTGGCCGGTCTCAGCCAGCCCTGTTAGCAGTACTCTGGATTGCGGACCCTGAAGCCTTCAGTAAAGAGGTAAAGAGACTGCAACCCTGTGTCCTCGTTATTTATCGCGACCTGCACCAGGCACCATCATCACATCTTTCATTGGACGCCCCTTAGCAGGGTCACGGACCAAGTCTAGCCACTGTGACAACCCCAGAACTGAGACAGAGAGGCCCGGTACCGAGTACCCCGCGGCCCTGCGTCTGGGGGCGCTCCATAAGCATATTCTATGAAGTAGAAAGAGAAGATATCTGATAATGATGAGAAGAATAAATGTCATAACAATGATGTATGGGTATGCATGAGGTCAGGCAAGGCCACAGGATTCAAGAGGAATGTGCAACATACATCATAATTGTATTATATGGAGAAGAAATCCAACAGGACAAATGTACTGTATACACTCAAGTATAAGCCGACCCGAGTATAAGCCGAGACCCTTAATTTTGAAACAAAAAAACAGGGAAAACTTAATGACTCGAGTATAAGCCTAGGGTGGGAAATGCAGCAGCTACCGGTAAATTTCAAAAATAAAAATAGATACCAATAAAAGTATAATTAACTGAGACATCAGTAGGTTAAGCGTTTTTGAATATCCACATTGAATCAGGAGCCCCAAATAATGCTCCATAAAGTTCATGATGGGCCCCATAAGATGCTCCATAAAGTTTATGATGGGCCCCATAAGATGCTCCATATTAAAATATGCCCCATATAATGTTGCATAAAGGTTAATAATGGCCCCATAAGATGCTCCATAGACACATTTGCCCCATATAATGCTGCACAAATGTTGATTATTGCCCCATAAGATGCAGTTTATGCTGATTTTATTAACTATACCGTATATCTGCTGCTGCTGCTGCAATAAAAAAAAAAAATGACATACTCGCCTCTCGTCCCTGTCCGCTGCTCCTCAGCGTACTCCGCAGTGACTATTCAGGCAGAGGGCAGCACGCACACTAACACGTCATCGCGCCCTCTGACCTGAACTTCACAAGCAGAGGATGTGGAAGACGGAGCCCGGCGGTGGAATGAGGAGAGGTGAATATCGCGCAATTCCCCCATTATATTCACCTGCTCCTGGCGCGGTCCCTGCACATCCCTGGTTCTCCGGGTGCTGACAGCTTCTTCCAGCGTTGAGCGGTCACCTGTACCTATGCTCATTACAGTAATGAATATGCGGCTCCACACCTATGGGAGTGAAGTGAAGTCCATATTCATTACTGTAATGAGTGGTACCATGTGACCGCTCAATGCTGGAAGAAGCTGCCAGCACCCGGAGAACCAGGGGCGTGCAGGGACCGCGCCAGGAGCAGGTGAGTATGATCAGACAGCTTCCGCTCCCCCTCCCCTGCCGACCCCTGGGTATGACTCGAGTATAAGCCGAGAGGGGCAATTTCAGCCTAAAAGAATGGGCTGAAATTCTCGGCTTATTCTCGAGTATATACGGTATATATATATATATATATATATATATATATATATATATATACACTTTTATTTAAAAATTAAAGACCTCTATAGAGAAAATTACAAGACACAGTCAAGAAAGTTAGAAGTGAAAGCCAGGTATACGTTTACCTGTCAGAGTGCTCATCAATGGGTGATCTGTGAAAATGTATACAATAAAGTTAAAGTACAATAGAGAAGTTATCTGAAACAAAATATGAATAATCAGACTAAAAGAGAAAAAAATGTACAATAACCAAAACTATTATCTGTCTTAGAGCATCAGTGTGCATGTGTCTAGCGTGAGAGTCATGGTGGCTTGTGTCAGTGCACACCACGGACCAGATATAAGTAGGAGAAGGGCGTGGAGGTGCAAAGCCTCATTGAGGGAACAGCTGTGGAAACAGGACCTCCTGGTGCTCTAGTGCACATTCCTTGGTTGCCATCAGCCGGAAGTTGCCGAAAAGAGCCGAGCAGCAATTGTGATTTGCGCAGTGAAGCGTTCCAGGGAGATATATTAGTGCGCATGCGTGTGAGAAATATCAGGTAAAACAGCAAGTCTAGGAAAGACGGCTAGAAAATGACATACGCAGGGAGGCATATTATCTTGTTAACAGAGCTGACAGGTGAGTATCAGCTGGTGAAGGGTATAGACTAAAGAAATAAAAAACTAATGAAAAATAAAAAATAAAAGGGAGAAAAACATAATAGAGTGAAGGAATGAACTGAGTATATAGAAATTAAAAAAAAACAGGATGAACAGAAGAAGAAAGGTGGAACCAAGAAAAACAAAGTTGATACCCGGTGGAACACTAAGTGACCTGTAGAACAAGACACAATTAAAGCTGTTGCACGCTATAAGTAACATTGGGCACAGGAGAATCGAGTATATGTAGCTAAATCAGTAGAAAATGTCAAATTCTCTATTGAGTCCATAGGGTTCTTATGTTTGATACAGCTCTCTTCTAGTTTGAGGACTCAATTCCCACCCTTTCTGTTACGAGGTCTTAGTACCAACACCTCATACCAGAAGGGGTGTTAAGGTAGTTTGGTACCTTTCCCTTTTTTCTTTTTCTAATTTGGTTATTCATATTTTGTTTCAGACAACTTCTCTATTGTACTTTAACTTTATTGTATACATTTTCACACATCAAAAAACTAAGGAAAATTATTTAAACTAAGATCAGAAAAAATCAAGAAAAACAACAAAAATAACCTTATATCCTAATGATATTATAGATAAAATATTGCTTCTATTTATACCTTTAAAACCATGAAGCAACAACAATCAACATAACAGACAACCGTGCTGACTACATATACCCCTATCACAGTGGCCTAGTAAGCACTGCCCGTCAGCGGAGGTTGGCACCCTAACACATAAACGAGATTGGTGCCCCCGCTCAATAGCGGCTGGCCCTAAATCTACTAGGTACACCCTAAATTAGCGTCTCATTTTGGCCACCATTTATACACCGCAAGAAAAAATTAGAAGGAGATAGGGATTGCCATGAACTGATGGTGGCATCAAATACATAACTGTGACAGGGTGAAAGACACAGAAGACAAAAGTGCAAAAAGTGCTTGTGAACATGTGCAGCCTCACTATACTGTTTCCTGCTGATAAAGAATCCTGTCTAGCTGTAGGGGTTAGCACCCTACAGTTCCGCGGATATGGCGCCCCCACTCAGCGACGGCTGACCCTTGGAAATCCTGTAAGCAGCCCTGATTATTAGCTGGTATCACATATATACAAATTATATCAGCAAGTGAGGAAAGATACTCATCGCATATGATGTTCAGACACGCCTCATTTTCACAGATCACCTTGACGAGCACCCCGACAGGTAAACCTATTCCTTCTAAATTTCTTGACTATGTCTCTATGTAATTTTCTCTACAGAGATCTTTAATATATATATATATATATATATATATATATATATATATATATATATATATATATATAGTATATATTTGTTCTGTTGGATTTCCATTCCACTTAATACAATTATGATGTATGTCGCACATTCCTCTTAAATCCTGTGGCCTGCTTGACCTCATGCATACGCATACATCATTGTTATGACATATACTCTTCTCATCATTATCAGATATCTTCTCTTTCTACTTCATAGATTATGTTTACTTGGAATGAAAGTTATGCTTCCAGCAGAACTTATATGAACAAAACATAGCGTCTATTATGTTGAATTTACATAAATGCTATTAATAAATGTATACATTAGTTTTTCTCACATTATTGGTCACGTTCATGAATTTTCTTTAGTTATATATTTTATAAATTTAACATTTTGGTCAGATGACCTTGATAAAGGCCGAGAGGCCATTCTTTCTGATGTGGGTTGCCTGAATAAATTGAATTACTTTAAGCAAGATTGTACTCATGCAAATGGTTTATTCCTCTTATATGAATCATTTCTACTTGTTTTAGCAATGGATCGATACAACAATGGATTGGTTTGATATGTACAAATCTTTATATTTGAACCATATGATAATACGCAACACATGGATGTACTGCCCGCATGTTCTGACCGGATGAGGAGATGATGATGGAAGCGGAATAGGAGGAGACAACATGGACATAGAAAAGGCCTGCCTGTTTTCAGAGAACCCCCCAAACCTTTTTTTCTTTCCACATTCAAGAAAAGCTGATGTCCCTCTCATCAAAATCTGATCAGAATAATTGGACCGTTTTTCTCGGAAGTGGAGAACCCTTTCAATTAACTATAAACTTAGGGAGTGCTTTTCCCCATAATGTGGGTTGGATGTGACTCCTGTAACGGTCCAGAATGCTGTTGTCTTCCTTATGTCATATAACAGTACAGCTTCTATCCAACACTTACTACCTTTTCATATATTTTTCTCCTTTTTTGTAGCCTGTGTTCTCTGTCCTCCCAGAAATGCTTTCTCGCCTCTCTTTGGTATGAAGATCTGTGTACACCTCCTCCCTGCTGGGATCTGTAACACTGAGTGGAGGGAGGAACAAGTAAGTATAGGACTGAACCAGATGCAGAAGCTTTGATGGATTAGTAACACTTTGTACAAAATACTCAGTTTTATAAATAACTTACAAACTTTCTACGGAAGCATAAATACCTGAAATTTGTCATATGTAATTTTATAAATTTGAATACAGATTTATTACTGGAAAGAAAAAAAGTGAAAATATTTACAAGCTCTTCCGACAAGCCTACAATGTGCAGGAACCACCGATCCACCAAACCGCTGTACGACCAGCTCTACCCTCGCCTACTGTATCCTCACCCATCCCTTGTAGATTGTGAGCCCTCACGGGCAGGGTTTATTCTCCTACTGTACCAGTCATGACTTGTATTTTTTAAGATTACTGTATTTGTTTTTTTTTATTATGTATACCCCTCCTCACATGTAAAGCGCCATGGAATAAATGGCGCTATATTAATAAATAACAATAATAAAAGATGCAAAATTATCATTGTATGGTACCAATGTTTGACATTTTATTTGACATACTGTCATACAATGTACATATATCATACCACACAGTTAGTAATTATACATGCATTTAAAATGAAAGGGAATCTGTCACCTACTTTTCCGTATATAAGCCGCATCCACCGCCATCAGGGGCTTATCTACAGCATTCTGTAATGCTGTAGATAAGCCCCCAATGTAACCTGAAAGATAAGAAAAACAAGTTATATTATACTTACGGGGGGGGGGGGGGCTCTCTGACCTTTCCCAGCACCTGCGCTCTCCAGTACTTTGCTCGGCCCTCAACAGGGCACATAAAGTACGCCTGCACAGGAGCCACGACAGAAGCAAGGAAGAGGACATCATTGCATGAAGATGGGAGGTGCCGGACTCGTACCGTGACGCCCATCAGACCTGACTGCACCAGACCGCCTCTGAATGAGTGTAATCTAACTTGTTTTTCTTATCTTTCAGGTTACATCGGGGGCTAATCTACAGCATTACAGAATGCTGTAGATAAGCCCCTAATGGCGGTGGCCACAGCTTATAGGCCAAAAATAGGGTGACAGATTCCCTTTAATATCACCAGTATGTAATTGAAAATATTTTTTTTAGATCAAAGAATAAAAAGTAGATCACTGTATGCCATAAAGATGTCATATATGAACTCCTCCCTTGGCTTGTCTAACCAGTTTTCTGTGTTATTTATTCTCACAATGTAGATCTTTAAAGCAATTTTTCTTTTAATCTCCCAGAAACTAAATTGCCTTGTTCATTATACAGAAATTATATAAATGGATCCAGTCCATTAGATTTCTTTTGTGCTTTTCATTAAATGTTTTTAAGCTTTTAATTAGGTTGCTGTAATCAAGGCTGGCCATGGATGACATTTGTAGGTAAATGATGAGCAAAGGAAAGTAAGTGATAACACAATGTGATAGAAGCTATTATATGAATTTCACAGTTAAAATTATGTGATGATTATTTGTTTATATCAAATTCATGTAAGCGTCTTCATTTAATAGTTAAGTATTGTAAATTTATTGGCCAGCTGACTCTAACAATAGGTTTTGTACCCTAATGGCTGGTCATCTTATTATCATCGCACGCAGAACTTCAATGATAATTACTAAACCATCTTCCTGCAAAGTAACTATCTAAAATATCAACATGTTCATTAAACTCTTACACAACTTGCTTATTACATAGTCCCAGAGCAAGCTCACTGCACTAGACCATAGCATGCTAAATGCTCACTATATTCTCTATAGTCCATCCATTCAAAAGCCAAGACGAAGAGACAAGATATCGGAGACAACAAGTTGGCTCATTCCAGGGTCTTTTAGTTCTGGTGTGACAAACATTGCAGTGGAGGTGACTCGTATGCTTCGTAATAGTGAGATCAGAGATGTTCATGCAAGCACCATACAATTGTACCACAAAATCCTACAAATATGTGGTCTAACCTCTTACACAATTCAATAATGCAACATCCCCAATCGATTAAAGGGGAAAATGAGGCATAAACCCAAGAAAATTAAAATATCCAAACTTCATTGTCATTGATCCATTTCTTCAAGTATCTCGATGTATGCTTCTGGTCGTTGTCCTGCTGGAACACAATGTGGTCCTTTTCATACCCATAGTACTCAAGTGTATGAATAAACTCGTATTGTGGAAAACTCACCTATAACTTAGGATTGAGACCACCATCAATCCTGGGCAAGTATCGAACACCTTTTGGCTGTGAAACAGCCCCATATCATGAAACTTCCTCCATCAAACTTGACAGTTCCTTCAATTTCTCAATCCGTTGGCCCATTTTTTCCATTGTTTCTTCCAGACTCATTTGCACCCATCAGAGCCTAGTCTATTGACTTTTATCTCAAAACTCCAAGTCATTTCCAATCTTCTACTTCCCTCTTTTTGTACTTTTTTGCAAACTCTAGTCGACGTCTCTCAAGGCGATATTGAAGTCGAGACTTCTTCATCTTTTTATGGGCCTTCATTTCAAACTTGTGAAATGTGCATTGTATGGTGCTTCAATAATACAACATCCTCAATCAATTAAAGAGTAAAATGAGGCATAAACCCAAGAAAATTAAAATATTCAAAATTTTATTAAATAATATAATTAAAATTGATTCACCAAAAGATCTTTTACATGCAATGGGTATTTCATTAAAAAAGTTGGCAGAGGGGTAAATGGGACAATAGGTTGGGGTGATAGCACAGGCGCATAGTGCCACACATCTTCATCCATGTAAGTTAACCTTTGCTTTCAGGTGCATTCTGCAGTAGGCAGGCTATTCATTAACCACTTGGTTTGCATTTATATTGGCACATCATAAGCTTTATGGATCTTTGATATGCGGCACATTGAAAATGTCATGATCATATTTCTTGAGAGACATTGACCAGAGTTTGCAAAAAAGTACAAAAAGAGGGAAGTAGAAGATTGGAAATGACTTGGAGTTTTGAGATGAAAGTCAATAGACTAGGCTCTGATGGGTGCAAATGAGTCTGGAAGAAACAAGGGAAAAAATGGGCCAACGGATTGAGAAATTGAAGGAACTGTCAAGTTTGATGGAGGAAGTTTCATGATATGGGGCTGTTTCACAGCCAAAAGGTGTTCAATACTTGCCCAGGATTGATGGTGGTCTCAATCCTGAGTTATAGGTGAGTTTTCCACAATACGAGTTACTTCATACACTTGAGTACTATGGGTATGAAAAGGACCACAATGTGTTCCAGCAGGACAACGACCAGAAGCATACGTCGAGATAGTCGAAGAAATGGATCAATGACAATGAAGTAAAGGTGCTGGATTAGCCACCACTGTCCCCAGAACTCAATTCAATTGAGCACTTATGGGTATAGTCTAAGAAAAAGCTGTATAGATACCCAAGTGCGTCGACCAGTATGCACCGACTTTGAGAACATGTAGAAGACACCTGGGAACAGATTTTGGTTGAGGCCTGCTGGAGTGTAGAAAGCCAAAGTTAAATTTAGGACTTACGGCTCAGGCATGCACATGAACAGACGCTGGTGATTACAGCACTATGACTTTTAACAGTGATAGCTAGGGTGTGCTGATCTTGCACTTCTCTAAACTTCTGCAGCACATCGGGACATGGTGCCCTTAAATATATGTGTCACTATAATGCGACTGAAAAAATTACCATCAATGTTTTGCCTTAAGTAAACCCTATACTGTGCCCGGAATAAATAATTTCCCCGCACTGTGCTCACTGCACAAAAAAATCCCCCCCTATATTGTTTCTCTTATGTTGCATAGTTTCCTAATTGTCTTTTCCTATAAAATGTTCCCACCATACCATTAACCCCTTTGTTCTAAGACCACCAACACACTGTACACCTTGGTGAACTACAAGTGCCATTAACTTCCTTTGTTAGTTATATCCACCACACCTTCATCTTTCATGAACTTTGACTTCTACAAGGTTTCACCCAGCAGCATGGGAGGGTAATGTGAGGGTACAGCAAGGAGAGGGCAGTATGTTGAGGAGGTGGAGGGTGAGATGAAGGCATAGCATAGAAACTGGGAAGTGTATGGGGGACACTGTGAGGGAACAGTGTGAAGAGGCGCCCAGTATGAAAAGTAGAGGAGCGTGTGTAGGGCAGGCACCATAAGAGGAATAGCGTGGGAGTCATATTTTGTGCAGTGAGTAATTATCCAGGGGCACAGCATAGGGCAGATATTTGTATTCAGGAGCATTATAGTTATGCTGCTATTTTTAAGGTCACCATGGTGAGGTGTATTGCAGAAGACCAGAGAAAACTTATCATTGCATCTACAGCAGGTGGTGAAGAAAAGAAAGAGAACAACTCCATTAAGAAAATATGTCATCTATAAAGAAGAAAAGAAGATGGATGTAAATGTTTATTTGTGCTACTACCTGCAGCTCACCAGTACTCTGGTTCCTGTAGGGTCTGCAGTTTGATGATGGTTCATAACAACAACTACCAGCATCTCCTTATCATTGTTAAGGACTTACCAGGAATTGTAGATTCATGTAACACAATTGTATATGGGGCTGACCTGACATTACAATTGATCGCTGTAGCAAGTTTGGTGCCATATTCCTTTACTGATGGTGGTTCTGGTGATATAGTTTTGTACTGATGATGGTTCTAGTGATGTATTCCTTTACTGATTGTGGTTCTTGTGCAGTCTTTACTGATGTTGGTTCTTGTGTGGTATCCCTGTATGATGGTGTTGATGTATTTTTGTACTGATGGATGTTCTGGTAATATATTTTTGTATTAATGGTAGTTCAGGTGATGTATTTGTGTGCTGATGATGGTTCTTGTGATTTATTTCTATACTGATGGGTGGTTTTATGATGTATTTCTGTACTGATGGTGGTTCCGGTGATGTATTTATGTATTGATGGTGATTCTGATTGTGTATTTCTGTACTGATGGTGGTTCTGGTGATGTGTTTCTGGTGATATATTCCTTTCCTGCTATTGGTTTTGATTCTATACAAATATAACAATCCAAAACCTTTGTCGTACATGGCTATGTCAACAAAGTATTGTGCTGTCTGACAAATTAAGGGTTGCTATACTTGTATTTATGTTAGGAGAATTAAAGGAGTTGTCCAGGATTGTAATGAAAGTCTACAATTACTCTTCTCAACCCCCATAGTGAGCACACTGCACAATGTAAGGATTCTCCAGAAAGCAGAAGGTCACAGAATTGTAAGTATGTGATTGGAATATATGCGGTCACTTGCCGACTACACGTTTGCTGCCTCCCTTAATTCATTTGAATTGAGCAAGGTTGTGCATGTCCATTTAGAATGTGGTTGGAAGTATGCAAATGTCATATTTTCAGTCAAATTACCATCCATTCCTGGCACTGATATGGGAGACGCACAAGCTGTGAGACTTCAAAAGTCTGCAGTCACAAAGAGAGACTGCAGACTTTCATCACAAACATGGACAACCCCTTTAATTATAAAATTAAGCAGTTAAGGTTACTGGCTTCTCTTCCTGCACCTTTCAGTGAGTCAGGGGCTGTAGCGTTTTACCGAACATTGAGAGAATTACGAAGAGCAGCTAGTTGGTACCGCGGTTCCGAGGCTCTTGTGTGGGTGGTGCGACATGTGACACTGGCGCCCAATCAGAGTTGGCATCACTGTCTCCACCTCTTTTGAATTGAGTAGGAGAAAAAACTGAATTCTTGCCGCAGGTGCCAAAAATCCTAGATCGGTCTATGTAGAAAATGATGTGTTTATAAATGAAATTCTCAAACTCCTCTCTCTCAGCATTTAACACCTACAAGAACATGTGTGTATAGTGTATTTTGTTTGTTGCTTGGTCAAACTGAACCATTTATTATTAAATATTGTCATAATAATCAATCAATTATCAAGTTTCAGTATTTCCTGCATATAATAGTTATTAATTATTATTAGTATTATTAGTTGGCAGTAGTAGTGCTAATAGTAGTTTAATTATGATTTAATATTTAGATTTTTATGCTGTAGTACTAATAGTAGTTTTATTATTATTATTTAATATTTAGATTTTTATGCTGTTTTTGTTATAAATACATTTATTAATTATCTTAGTTTTAGCACCAAATTAGTAATTACATAGTGTAACTTGAAACAATCCCCATGGGCACAGCATTGGCTACTTAATTATTGTGATGTCTAAAGTTTGCCGTTAGCTTCCACTTCCTGGTCTCCGAAAGCAAGGACTGGCTTGACTTGAGGCGAGTGATGTTCTGTAATGCTTTGTATAAATTATAACCCAAGACTGCTATTTCATCTGATTTCTTATAATTTTTTTTTTTTTGGCTTCCAGTAAAATAAATATTCTGCTGAGATCACATTAATTCATTCTGCACATAATGCTTTCAGCATCAACAGCTATAGTAACAAATGAATTGCCGAGATGTAGATATGTAAATAAAACATTCTATTGATGGATTTGGAGGCTCTGGCGGTATTAGATAGCCCTCGTCTTTTTACCTAATGTTTAGTGGAATAAGTTATTAGTATGTAAAAATAGACCTGTGCGCTGTTAACAAATATACTAATATGTGAAGAGGGTTAGAAAATTGTGCTGCCGTGTTTTTAGCTTATGTACTTTAAATTCCAGATTATTACAATGGACCTGTATGAAAAAAATAATTATATTAAATGGAATCTGTCAGCAACTTTTTGCTACTTAATCTGAGAGCAGCATGAACTAGTGGCAGGGAGACTGATTCCAAGGATGTGTCACTAGCTTAGCAGCTTTCTATACTTTCAAAGCAATCAGTGTTTTATTAACAAGATTATCATTAGAGGACTAGGTCTCATGTGCAGGACAGTCCAGCTAATATGTGTAAACCCATCCCCACCACTGATTGGCAGTTTGCTGACAATGTACATGTGAAGCTGCCAATCAGGGGTATGGGCTAACCTATTCCGCAGCGCTTTACAGTTTGCAGACATTATCGCTGTCCCCGTTGGGGCTCACAATCTAAATTCCCTATCAGTATGTCTTTGGAATGTGGGAGGAAACAGGAGTACCCGGAGGAAACCCACGCAAACACAGAGAGAACATACAATCTCTTTGCAGATGTTGTCCTTGGTGGGGTTTGAACCCAGGACACCAGCGCTGCAAGGCTGCTGTGCTAACCACTGCACCACCGTGCTATTGGACACCATATTCACAAGGACAGACTACCACTGACACATCATAAGAGCCTTTACATATTCATCATATCGTATTGGCCCATAAATGCTAATAAATTCATAAGCCAAACCCAAAATTATCATTAAGATCAAACGGTTTCATTAACACCGTCACCCCGTTTCGTCTTAATGAAAATTTCAGGTTTGGCTCATTTTTGTAAGGTATCCTACATGTTTTTTAGGGGGAGGGTCTCTGATTTATTTTATGTTTTTTATTTGTATCATATATTAATCTATGTTTGTGGATTTTTAGTTTCGGCCATGTAGCATGCTTATGTCCAGATATGTGCTGGTCCTTTATTGGTCTCTGAGCCACGATTGCTATTTTCATTTTTAAAAAAGTGGCGTTCCGGATGACATTGATTGGCTTCAATATTCATCTCATCATGCCTTGTTCATGTTCATGATAAAGGGACTACTGTATATCCATCTATTGTCTATATCCATTTGTGTGTAAAATATCATTTAAGCTGTTACTTTTTGTGAATGGTAGCAATTGTAATTTTTTATGTGTAGCGCATATTGTATTGGTGTTCTGGTTTTAATTATTTTCACTTTCTATGAGCACATTATATTCTTATATTTATATATATAGTGATGCATATTTTCACATATTATGTATTTTTTGTATTTAGTAATGTTAGTTATTTATTCATGGTCACTCTAATATTGCACAGTATTTGGTGCTGTCCCGTTAATATATTCAGCATTTATGCACAGACGTTTATTATTATTATTATTATCTTACACCTTATCACCGCTGTGTTGATTCAGCATGTGGAGCACTTATGACCCTGGTGCGTGGTCTCCCTTGCTTCGGAGCTTGATGGGGGCGGCTCCAGTGACGCATCGCGCGTGCGCCGTCTTTCTGACAGTGGCGCCTGTTTGTGTTCCACTGCTGCTTGAGTAAAGGTCCTGATTGTTGCCGGGGAGATGGCGCATGCGCCGCTCATACAGGATGCTAGTGCAATGGTGCTCACTGCTTAATTGAATCACGGACACATGTACCAAGACACATGTTTGATTTATTGTATCCTCATTGGCTGGATTCTGTTTAAATAGTATTGACCCCCTCACTAACGCACGCCTCCTGAGGAAGTCTTGATGAAACGTGCGTTGGGGCAGCGGGGACGGTCTTCCACTGGCACATCACCTCTTTACCTCATTGGTAAGATATGTCGTATTTTCTTGTTAAATATTGAGATCATAGTATGCAGCGGATTACCTCAGGTGATACTATATGCATTTGCACTTTAATTATTTTTATAATTAACCTGTAGGTACTATGGCTGGCTTCTGAACTATATTTGTGGCACTAGATGACTGGATTTTGTGACTTCGTGCTTGCATTTATTAGTATTTATGGGCAAATACGATATGATGAATATGTAAAGGTATGGTAAAGGTAAAGGTATGTCAGTGGTAGTCTGTCCTTGTGAATATGGTGTACAGTAGTACTTGTTCTTAAATGTTCTTAATTTTATATTAACCCCTTCATGACCTTAAGATTTTCCGTTTTTCCGCGTTCATTTTTCGCTCCCCTCCTTCCCAGAGCCATAACTTTTTATTTTTTTGTCAATTTGGCCATGTGAGGGCTTATTTTTTGCGGGACGAGTTGTACTTTTGAACAACATCATTGGTTTTACCATGTCATGTACTAGAAAATGGGGAAAAAAATCCAAGTGCGGTGAAATTGCAAACAAAGTGCAGTCCCACACTTGTTTTTTGTTTGGCTTTTTTGCTAGGTTCACTAAATGCTAAAACTGACCTGCCATTATGATTCTCCAGGTCACTATGAGTTCATAGACACCAAACATGTCTAGGTTATTTTTTATCTAAGTGGTGAAAAAAAATTCCAAACTTTGCTAAAAAAAAAAAAAAAAAATTGCACCATTTTCCGATACTCGTAGCGTCTCCATTTTTCATGATCTGGGGTCGGTTGAGGGCTTATTTTTTGCGTGCTGAGCTGTCGTTTTTAATGCTACCATGTCGGTGCAGATATGTTCTTTTGATCGCCCATTATTGCATTTTAATGCAATGTCACGGCGACAAAAAACCCCGTAATTCTGGCGTTTCAAATTTTCTCTCGCTACGCCGTTTAGCGATCAGGTTAATGCTTTTTTTATTGATAGATCGGGCGATTCTGAACGTGGCGATACCAAATATGTGTAGATTTGATTTTTATTGATTTATTTTGATTGGGGCGAAAGGGGGGTGATTCAAACTTTTATATTTTTTTTATTTTTTTCACAATTTTTTTAACATTTTTTTTTTACTTTTGCCATGCTTCAATAGCCTCCATAGGAGGCTAGAAGCTGGCACAACACGATCGGCTCTGCTACATAGCAGCGATCTGATGTTCGCTGCTATGTAGCAGAAATGCAGGTGTGCTGTGAGCGCCGACCACAGTGTGGTGCTCACAGCTACCATGGATCAGTTACCATAGAGGTCTCAATGACCTCTATGGTTACACTGCAGAAGCATCGCTGACCTCCGATCATGTGACGGGGTCAGCGATGCGCTCATTTCCAGCTGCCCGGCTGGAAGCGCCAGTTAAATGCCGCTGTCTGCGTTTGACAGCGGCATTTAACTAGTTAATAGGCACGGGCGGATCGCGATTCTGCCCGTGACTATTACGGGCACATGTCAGCTGTTCAAAACAGCTGACATGTCCCGGCTTTGATGCTGGCTCACCGCTGGAGCCCGCATCAAAGCGGGGCTTCTGACCTCGGACGTACTATCCCGTCCGAGGTCAGAAAGGGGTTAATAAAGATTCTATTCAAAAGGATTATACTCTTTGTGTGGCCTACTTGCACCACGTGGTAGTTGATGTACATTACGTTTTGAGTTCTTTGTCCTATTTAGTTTTTGGGATTTTTTGAGTGGTAATATTGACACTGATTTAGGGCTAGTTTAGGCACAACAGTCTAAGGTACTGAACTAGGGAAATGCCACACACCAATCAGTGGATAATGTTTAAGAACTGGCCTCTCTGGGACTAGGGGAAGAGGTTCAGGTTGGGCGCTCAGAGACCAGGGGACGAGGTTTAGGTTCTGGCTGACCAGAAGACTTTGGATACAGGACTGGTCACACTGGGTCCAGGGGACTACAAATACAGGACTGGCCACTACAGTACCAAGTGACCACGAGAACAATACTGGCCGCTCCAGGACCAGGGGTCTACAAGTACAATACTGGCTGCTCCATGACAGGGGGACTGCAAATACACGACTGGCCACTACAGTACCAAGTGACCACGAGAACAATACTGGCCGCTCCAGGACCAGGGGTCTACAAATACAATACTGGCTGCTCCAGGACAGGGGGACTGCAAATACAGGACTGGCCATACCGAGACAAGGGATGCAGGTTCAGGACACTGGCTGCACCGGGACCCGGAGACCTAACAATTCACTAGTTGTACACCTTACTGACATTATTATTATTATTATTATTATACATTTTTATAGCACCATTTATTCCATGGTGCTTTACATGTGAATACAGGGCAAATATAGACAAATACATTAAACATGAGCAAAAAACAAGGCACACAGGTACATAAGGAGGGAGGACCTGCCCACAAGGGCTCACAGTCACTGGAGAGGGTAGAGCAGGTTGTGCGGCAGTTCAGTAGGTTGAGGATCACTGCAGGCTGTAGGCTTGTGGGAAGAGGTGAGTCTTCAGCTTCTTTATGAAGGTTTCTATGGTAGGTTAGAGTCTGATGTGTTGGGGTAGAGAGTTCCAGAGTATGGGGAAGCACATGACATGATTCTTTACTTTACTTGGTGACACCATAGAGGAGAGGGAGTCTTTTAAACAAAATACCTCTCAACTATTGGCTAGGGTCCATCTTACAGGTGCACTACATTATACTAACTGCCTCTCAGCAACAATCTGAGGGCATTTAGTATATGCCCACACTGTTCCTTTAAGATCAGGGGAGCACCCACACGTGTACTAGGAGCACCACTGAGAGCTATGGCGTGCATACGAAGAAGCAGGAGGGATACTCCAGGAGACCACGCCACAGGATTGGGGCGGTGAGTCAGTCGTCATGGAAGGGGAAGGTGACATCATGCATGGGTGCTGGCAGCAGCATTATAGTACCCTCCACCTTATGCCCCCTTTTATTCAAGCCCACGAGGATTCCTTGCAGAGAAGTTGGAGACTGATACATGTTCACGGACTGCCACAACTACACTTCAGGGCCATGACTTCTTCTGTCCTTTAGAAGAAAAGATACATCTCTCACCATCTTCATGACTAGGAAGCTTCTTCAGCCATCCTCAGCATAGGACAAAGCAGGCGCAGTACCAGAAACTCGGCATAGGGAAGCCTCTCTCAGTCTGTTGAGATCAGCTACCAACCCAGAGGATTCAAAGACCAACTGGAGTTCCTCCACTTGGTTGGTGGATAGCAGAGACTTGGAACATTCTCTTTGACAGATCTACTAGAGACTGAAGATACCTGCTCTGGGTCTGTCTTCAGCCTGGTCTCCAAGCTGACACGTCCATAGGGTGTGGAGGTTCCTGGAGGCATTGGTACAACTGCTGGAACCAGGACATACGGGGACCAGACACTTCTTGTAATTCGGCTGTCCCAACAAAGCACCACACAGAGTCTTCAGGTTAGAACGGGATCCTGAGTTCTCAGCTCTGGAAGACTAATGGGAATACCAGAAAGAACATGGAAGACAATCTTCTCCTAGTATAATGCTCCAATCTGGAGCTTAAGCTGTTCCCACATGTCTTGACAGCTTCTGAGTAAGGTGCTTCTTCACCTGACAACAACCTCACTAGATTATGGAGCTGTTAGATGGGAGTCTGACACCGACTCTTCACGGCATGCAGCACAAACTCTCCCGCCAAACCAAAGCCTCCACTCGCCACGCACATTGTCACAGTCAATTGTGGAGAGGTAATAAGAAAAGTTCTGGCTTCTGTTTAACCTGCCAAACACAGTTAACCTTCACGGATTCTGCATGGGTAGCTGCCTCAACAGGCTGGCGAACGAATAGTCTTTGTAAGGACAGGGCCAGACATGTAGTTTTCCTCACATGCATCACCCATTTTGCTCCTGGAAGCTGGGAATGGAAGTTTTTTCAGGAGACTCTGGGTTTGGCTGAACAAAGACAATTCAGAAGGCACCAAGGAAGGCTTGCAGGTCCGAGGTGATAGAAGCCTCTTTCCCCTATAGGAGTTTGAGCCATGCCAGGGCATCTCATGCTAGATCGAACATTTGGAATCCTACTGTCACGATCCATTTTTGGATTTGTGGCAGATCTGGTTTCCCTCAGTTTAAGACCTTTTTTCATTTCTGGTCATCGGGGGTTAATGCAGTTCCCCCCGGTGGCCGCTGGTGTTATTGCTTTGCATTGCTGCTGGGTCAGCTGATGTTCATGGTGACCACTCCCTCCATCCTTTAAGAGGTCACCTGGTTCATCAGCTGACTGTCAGTGTTAGTTCATTCTTCAGCGACCAAGCTGGGAGTAGGAGCTTTCGGGGAACAGTTGTTCTACTGCTGAGTCCATTGAATCTGGTGTTTCTTCCCACTGTGCTGTGCCTTGCAGCATTAAGCTAAGTGTTGTTTTCCTTTACCTTGTCTCTCTTTCCTTACCCCATGTTGTATTACTGCAGCGGTGCTGTCACCAGCCAGTTCCCTACATAGGGATAGGTGCAGGGCAAGAGAGGGACTAGGTATCCTGGTCAGCGATGGGTTGAAAGAACCCATATAGGGATGATAGCAAGATCATGGCACAACAGCAGGCCAGTGCAGGAGGTGCCCATCTACCAGTCCCTACCAACAGTGCCCACCATTGTAATTGTGTCCCCGGAGTTCCCTTGTTTGTTGTGCTGTTCATGACAGACCTACGGTTGGGTTGATTCATACCGGGTGAGTCACATTGTGACACCTACCGTGGCCCGATCAGAATAAAACTGCTGGCTGAATACTTCATATTGCCGCATCCACTACTCCAGGAACCCACTTCACTGCTTTGGATCCCCATAGTACGAAGGCAGATTAGACAGGACGGATTCCATTACGAGAACAGAAGTTTCAGGGTTTTCAGTAATCAGGGTTTCCAATTGCTCATCTAGTATCTTCAGATGTAACATTTTTTTCCTGGCTCTCTTTCTGACACAGATCTGAGTACAGAGAGGACTGGGGATCAGTGGGGCCCTTGGTCAAGCAAACTCTTGTGCCCAACTGTTGTGCATGTGGATTTGTGGACCAACTTTGCCACAAGGACCGGCCTGCTCAGGAATGAGCATAACTAAGTGGCTACCTAGTGTTCACTGGAGCTCCTGATGGTGGGGACAGACTGAGCAGCAGGTAGCCATCAAGTACCACTACTGGGCAAAGCCCGCTACTGCAGCTGCTGACTCTAGGGGTCAGGTACATTGACACTGATTTAGGGCTAGTTCAGACACACCCATCTAGAGTACTGGAGCAGGGACTTCCCACACAGAGACTGGGGGATAATGTTCATGCATGGGCCACTCTAGGACCAGGGGTCAAAGTTAAGGCTCTGGCTGCCTTGGGTCCAGGGGATGAGGTTCAGGCTCTGGCAGCTCTGTGACAAAGGGACTTTGGATACAGGACAGGCCGCTCCAGGACTAAGGGAGGAAGTTCAGGTACTGGCTGCCCCAGGATCAAGAGATGAGGTTCAGGCACTGGCTGCTCTGGGAGCAGGGGATGAGGTTCAGGCTCTGGCAGCCCCAGGACGAGGAGATTTTTGATACAGAACTGGCCGCTCCAAGACCAAGGGACAAAATTGAGGCATTGGTTGCCCTGGGACCAGGGGACAAGGTTCAGGCACTGGGCGCTCTGGGACCTGGAGACGAGATTCAGGCTCTAGCAGCTCTGGTACTAGGGGACATTGGATACAGGACTGGCCGGCTCTGGACCAAGAGATGAAGTTCAGGAACTGGCTGCTCTGAGGGGACCTAGCAACTTACTAGTAGTACACCTTAACCCCTTCCCGACATGCGCCGTACTAGTACTGCGCTGCCGGCACTGCATTACTGACAGCCGCAGTACTAGTACGGCGCCCCGATCACCGCGGTCTCGCGCTGAGCGCCGCGGTGATCGGGTGCGGGTGTCAGCTGTATATGACAGCTGACACCCCGCAGCAATGCCCACGATCGGCGCTATCGCCGATCGCGGGCATTTAACCCCTCTGATGCCGCTGTCAATAGTGACAGCGGCATAGAGGGGGATCGCGCAGGGACGGGGGTAAATGAGGTATCGCTGCAATCGTACTGACCCGAAGAATAAAACTGCTTTATCCTTTTTACCAAACGCGGAACGGTATAAACGCCCCCCCTAAAAGAATTTCAGGAATTGCTGATTTTTGTTCATTCCGCCTCCCAAAAATCGGAATAAAAAGCGATCAAAAAATGTCATGTACCCGAAAATGGTACCAATAAAAACGTAAACTCGTCCCGCAAAAAACAAGATCTCACATGACTCTGTGGACCAAAATCTGGAAAAATTATAGCTCTCAAAATGTGGTGATGCAAAAACTATTTTTTGCAATAAAAAGCGTCTTTTAGTGTGTGACGGCTGCCAACCATAAAAATCCGCCCAAAAAGCGCTATAAAAGTAAATCAAATCCCCCTTCATCACCCCCTTAGTTAGGGAAAAATAATACAATTTAAAAAAATATATTTATTTCCATTTTCCCGTTAGGCTACTTTCACACTAGCGTCAGTACAGGGCCGTCGCGCTGCGTCGGCCCGACGTACCGACGCATACTGTGCAAGCGCCGCACAACGGGGGCAGCGGATGCTGTTTTTCCACGCATCCGCTGCCCCATTGTGAGGTGCAGGGAGGTGGGGGCGGAGTTCCAGCCGCACATGCGCGGTCGGAAATGGTGGACCGTCGGCACAAAAAAAGTTACATGTAACGTCTGTTGCTGCCGGCGGTCCGCCACAACACGACGCAACCGTCGCATGATGCTTGCGACGTGTGTCAATATGTCGCTAATGTTAGTCTATGGGGAAAAAACGCATCCTGCAGATGACTTTGCAGGATGCATTTTTTCGCCAAAATGACGCATTGCGACGTATGAGATCGCGCTGCTCCGGCGCTGCTCCGGTGACCTGGAAGGAGTCCCCGGATCCAAGATGGCCGCGGGACTCCTTCCGGGTCATGAGATGACCCTGCTTGCCGGCGTCTGCTGAGAATCCTCATAGCAGGTGCCGGCAAGCCTGTGGAATGTGCCTGTCACATCGGTGATCAGACAGAGTGCTGTGCACACTGTCTGATCACCGATCTGTGATGTCCCCTCCAGGGACAAAGTAAAAAAGTAAAAAAAAAAATTTTCCACATGTGTAAAAAAAAATAAAAAAAAATTCCTAAATAAAGAAAAAAAAAAAAAAAAATTCCCATAAATACATTTCTTTATCTAAATAAAAAAAAATCACACAATAAAAGTACACATATTTGGTATCGCCGCGTCCGTAACGACCCCACCTATAAAACTATATCACTAGTTAACCCCTTCAGTGAACACCGTGAAAAAAAAAAAAAAAAAACGAGGCAAAAAGCAACGCTTTATTCTCATACCGCCAAACAAAAAGTGGAATAACACGCGATCAAAAAGACGGATATAAATAAGCATGGTACCGCTGAAAACGTAATCTTGTCCCGCAAAAAAAAAGCTGCCATACAGCGTCATCAGCAGAAAAATATAAAAGTTATAGCTCTCAGAATAAAGCGATGCAAAAAATTATTTTTTTATATAAAATAGTTTTTATTGTGTAAAAGCGCCAAAACATAAAAAAATTACATAAATGAGGTATCGCTGCAATCGTACTGACCCGAAGAATAAAACTGCTTTATCCTTTTTACCAAACGCGGAACGGTATAAACGCCCCCCCTAAAAGAATTTCAGGAATTGCTGATTTTTGTTCATTCCGCCTCCCAAAAATCGGAATAAAAAGCGATCAAAAAATGTCATGTACCCGAAAATGGTACCAATAAAAACGTCAACTCGTCCCGCAAAAACCAAGATCTCACATGACTCTGTGGACCAAAATCTGGAAAAATTATAGCTCTCAAAATGTGGTGATGCAAAAACTATTTTTTGCAATAAAAAGCGTCTTTTAGTGTGTGACGGCTGCCAACCATAAAAATCCGCCCAAAAAGCGCTATAAAAGTAAATCAAATCCCCCTTCATCACCCCCTTAGTTAGGGAAAAATAATACAATTTAAAAAAATATATTTATTTCCATTTTCCCGTTAGGCTACTTTCACACTAGCGTCAGTACAGGGCCGTCGCGCTGCGTCGGCCCGACGTACCGACGCATACTGTGCAAGCGCCGCACAACGGGGGCAGCGGATGCTGTTTTTCCACGCATCCGCTGCCCCATTGTGAGGTGCAGGGAGGTGGGGGCGGAGTTCCAGCCGCACATGCGCGGTCGGAAATGGTGGACCGTCGGCACAAAAAAGTTACATGTAACGTCTGTTGCTGCCGGCGGTCCGCCACAACACGACGCAACCGTCGCATGATGCTTGCGACGTGTGTCAATATGTCGCTAATGTTAGTCTATGGGGAAAAAACGCATCCTGCAGATGACTTTGCAGGATGCATTTTTTCGCCAAAATGACGCATTGCGACGTATGCAAAAAAATGCTAGTGTGAAAGTAGCGCTAGGGTTAGGACTAGGGTTAGGGCTAGGGTTAGGGTTGGGGTTAGGGCTAGGGTTAGGGCTGGGGTTAGGGTTGGGGTTTCAGTTAGAATTGGGGAGTTTTCACTGTTTAGGCACATCAGGGGCTCTCCAAACGCGACATGGCGTCCGATCTCAACGGGTTTGTTTGCGTTAAAAACGCATGCGTTTTTATAGAAAAAAAACAGAACACACACTGAAAAGTCACCCACCACCATCAAGGTGATAAAGGGATCCAAACCCTAACCCTAACCCTACCCCTAAACTCACCCCTAACTGTTTAATGAACATTTTCTGACAGTCATAGTGCCACGTATTTCAGTGCCACGTATTTCAGTGCCACGTATTTCAGTGCCACGTATTTCAGTGCCACGTTATTTCAGTGCCACGATATTTCAGTGCCACGTATTTCAGTGCCACGCATTTCAGTGCCACGTCTTTCAGTGCCACGATATTTCAGTGCCACGTATTTCAGTTCCACAATATTTCAGTGCCACGATATTTCAGTGCCACGTCTTTCAGTGCCACGATATTTCAGTGCCACGTATTTAAGTGCCACGATATTTCATTGAAATACGTGGCACTGAAATATCGTGGAACTGAAATACGTGGCACTGAAATATCGTGGCACTGAAAGACGTGGCACTGAAATGCGTGGCACTGAAATACGTGGCACTGAAATATCGTGGCACTTATATACGTATATAGACGTATTTCAGTGCCACGTATTTCAGTGCCACATATTTCAGGTTAGGGTTAGGGGTAGGGTTAGGGTTTTTTGGTTCTTTCTCGTTTTCTTGTGTTTTTCTATAAAAACGCATGCGTCTAAAAAACGCATGCGTTTTACCGCGTTTACATGCGTTTTTTCACACATGCGTTTTTTAAAAAACGCATTTAGATAAAAACGCAAGTGTGAAACTAGCCTTACCCTTGGGAAAATAAAAACGTGGGGGCTAAAATATAATTTTCGTGGAAAAAAATATATTTTTTATTTTCGCGGCTTTGCGTTATAAATAGTGTTGAGCGATACCGTCCGATACTTGAAAGTATCGGTATCGGAAAGTATCGGCCGATACCGGCAAAGTATCGGATCCAATCCGATACCGATACCCGATACCAATACAAGTCAATGGGACTCAGGTATCGGACGGTATTCCTGATGGTTCCCAGGGTCTGAAGGAGAGGAAACTCTCCTTCAGGCCCTGGGAACCATATAAATGTGTAAAAGAAAGAATTAAAATAAAAAATATCGCTATACTCACCTGTCCGACGCAGCCGGGACCTCAGCGAGGGAACCGGCAGCGTTGTTTGTTTAAAATTCGCACTTTTACTTGGTTACGTGAATTCCCGGCTTGTGATTGGTCAGGGCGGCCATGTTGCCGGGACGCGGACCAATCACAGCAAGCCGTGACGAAATTACGTCACGGCTTGCTGTGATTGGTCCGCGTCCCAGCAACATGGCCGCCATTAACCAATCACAAGCCGTGACGTCACGGGAGGCTGGACTTGCGCACTTTTTAAAAAACGCGCGTGTCCAGCCTCCCGTGACGTCACGGCTTGTGATTGGTTAATGGCGGCCATGTTGCCGGGACGCGGACCAATCACAGCAAGCCGTGACGTAATTTCGTCACGGCTTGCTGTGATTGGTCCGCGTCCCGGCAACATGGCGCCGTGACCAATCATAAGCCGGGACGTCACTGGAGGCTGGACACGCGCGCTTTTTAAAAAAACGCGCAAGTCCAGCCTCCCGTGACGTCACGGCTTGTGATTGGTTAATGGCGGCCCTGTTGCCGGGACGCGGACCAATCACAGCAAGCCGTGACGTAATTTCGTCACGGCTTGCTGTGATTGGTCCGCGTCCCGGCAACATGGCCGCCCTGACCAATCACAAGCCGGGAATTCACGTAACCAAGTAAAAGCGCGAATTTTAAACAAACAACGCTGCCGGTTCCTTCGCTGAGGTCCAGGCTGCGTCGGACAGGTGAGTATAGCGATATTTTTTATTTTAATTCTTTCTTTTACACATTTTTACATTAATGTTGTTTCGATACCGATACCCAATATCACAAAAATATCGGATCTCGGTATCGGAAATTCCGATACAGCAAGTATCGGCCGATACCCGATACTTGCAGCATCGGAATGCTCAACACTAGTTATAAACTGTAGTGAAACACTTGGGGGTTCAAAGTTCTCACAACACATCTAGATAAGTTCCGTGGGGGTCTAGTTTCCAATATGGGGTCACTTGTGGGGGGTTTCTACTGTTTAGGTACATCAGGGGCTCTGCAAATGCAACATGACACCTGCAGACCAATCCATCTAAGTCTGCATTTCAAACGGCGCTCCTTCCCTTCCGAGCTCTGCCGTGCGCCCAAACAGTGGTTCCCCCAATGTATGGGGTATCAGCGTACTCAGGACAAATTGGATAATAACTTTTGTGGTCCAATTTCTCCTGTTACCCTTGGGGAAAAAAAATTGCGGGCTAAAACATCATTTAGTGGAAAGAAAAAATTATTTTTTAATTTTCATAGCGCTACATTCTAAACTTTAGTGAAACAATTGGGGGTTCAAAGTGCTCACCACACATCTAGATTAGTTCCTTAGAGGGTCTACTTTCCAAAATGGTGTCACTTGTGGGGGTTTCCACTGTTTAGGCACGTCAGGGGCTCTCCAAACACGACATGGGTTCCGATCTCAATTCCAGACAATTTTGCATTGAAAAGTCAAATGGCGCTCCTTCCCTTCCGATCTCTGCCATGCGCCCAAACAGTGGTTTATCCCCATATATGAAGTATCAGCGTACTCAGGACAAATTGCACAACAACTTTTGGGGTCCAATTTATCCTGCTACCCTTGGGAAAATAAAAAATTTGGGGCAAAAAATCATTTTTGTGAAAATTAATATTAATTTTTTTTACGGCTCTACATTATAAACTTCTGTGAAGCACTTGGAGGTTCAAAGTGCTCACCACACATCTAGATAAGTTCCTTAGGGGGTCTTCTTTCCAAAATGGTGTCACTTGTGGGGGTTTCCACTGTTTAGGCACGTCAGGGGCTCTCCAAACACGACATGGGTTCCGATCTCAATTCCAGCCAATTTTGCATTGAAAAGTCAAATGGCGCTCCTTCCCTTCCGAGCTCTGCCATGCGCCCAAACAGTAGTTTATCCCCATATATGAAGTATCAGCGTACTCAGGACAAATTGCACAACAACTTTCGGGGTCCAATTTATCCTGCTACCCTTGGGAAAATAAAAAATTTGGGGCAAAAAGATCATTTTTGTGAAAATTAATATTATTATTTTTTTACGGCTCTACATTATAAACTTCTGTGAAGCACTTGGAGGTTCAAAGTGCTCACCACACATCTAGATAAGTTCCTTAGGGGGTCTTCTTTCCAAAATGGTGTCACTTGTGGGGGTTTCCACTGTTTAGGCACGTCAGGGGCTCTCCAAACACGACATGGGTTCCGATCTCAATTCCAGCCAATTTTGCATTGAAAAGTCAAATGGCGCTCCTTCCCTTCCGAGCTCTGCCATGTGCCCAATCAATGGTTTACCCCAACATGTGGGGTATCGGCGTACTCAGGACAAATTGTACAACAATGTTTTTGGTCCAATTTCTCCTGTTACCCTTGGTAAAATAAAACAAATTGGATCTGAAGTAAAAATTTAGTGAAAAAAAAGTTAAATGTTCAATTTTTTTTAAACATTCCAAAAATTCCTGTGAAGCACCTGAAGGGTTAATAAACTTTTTTAATGTGGTTTTGAGTACCTTGAGGGGTGCAGTTTTTAGAATGGTGTCACTTTTGGGCATTTTCTGTCATATAGACCCCTCAAAGTCACTTCAAGTGTGAGGTGATCTGTAAAAAAAATGGTTTTGCAAATTTTGTTGCAAAAATGAGAAATCGCTTTTCAACTTTTAACCCTTATAACTCCCTAACAAAAAAAAATTATGTTTCCAAAATTGTGCTGATGTAAAGCAGACATGTGGGAAATGTTGTTTATTAACTATATTATGTGATATAACTCTCTAATTTAAGGGCATAAAAATGAAAAATTTGAAAATTGCGAAATTTTCATAATTTTCGACAAATTTCTGTTTTTTTCACAAATAAATGCAAGTCATATCGAAGAAGTTTTACCACTATCATAAAGTACAATATGTCACGAGAAAACAATCTCATAATCACCAAGATCCGTTGAAGCGTTTCAGAGTTATGACCTCATAAAGTGACAGTGGTCAGAATTGTAAAAATTGGCCGTGTCAGTTAGGTGAAAACAGGCTTCGGGGTGAAGGGGTTAATGACTAATGATTCTACACATTACTTAGCAACTCCCAAGGGAAGATGGAGTGTTTTATACAAGATACCTCTCAGCTAATGTATGGGAGCCATCTCGCAGGTGCACTAAATTATACTAAATACCTCTCATCAACAAGCTGAGGTCATTTAGTATATGTGCACGCTGCCCCTTTAAGTGCTCACACATCAGGAAGCAGGAGGGACTTGCCAGGAGACCACACAGTGGGGCACTCCCACTCCCAATAGCCACAGGTCATTTTGAGTAGTTAGCTGGTCCACTCCTGACCCATAAATTGTAGGCTTTTTTGCCCAGGAGAGGTGATAAAACAGATACATATTTCATGTGTACATTATATAGCGCTTTTTTCCTATTTTCTATGGCAGTAATGCATTTTCAATTTTCTAGAGTAATCGTTCTTGGTAAATAATAGTGCAACCTTTATCGTTTTTCAACTTGTTGGGTATTGACGATGTTTAGGCACATCTAGATTAATTCCTTGGGGTCTAGTTTCCAAAAGGGGGGCACGTGTGTTTTTTTAACTGTTTAGGCACATCAGGGGCTCTGCAAACACAACATGACACACGCAGACCATTCCATCAAAGTCTGCATTCCAAAACATCACTACTTTCCTTCCAAAACCTGACAGTAGTTTTCTCTCACATATGGGGGACCAGCATACTCAAGATAAATTAGAAAACAACTTTTGGGGTCCAATTTCTCCTCTTACCTTTGGGAAAATAAAAAATGGGATGCTAAAAAAATTATTTTTGTGGAAAAAATATGACTTTTTATTTTCAGGTCAATGCGTTATAAACTTTAGTGAAACACTTGGGGCTCAAAGTGCTCACCACACATCTAGCTAAGTTCCTAGGGGGTCTAGTTTCCAAAATGAGGTCACTTGTGGGGGTCCACTGTTTAGGTACCTCAGGGGCTCCCCAAATGCGACATGACGTCCGATCTCAATTCCAGCAAATTTTGGTTTGAAAAAGTCAAACAGTGCTCCTTCCCTTCCGAGCTCTGCTGTGTGCCAAACCGTGGTTTTCACCCAATTATGGGGTATCAGCATACTCAGGAGAAATTGTACAACAAATATATCTGTCCATTTTCTCCTTTTAAACTTGTGAAAATAAAAAATTGTTGCTAAAAGATAATTTTTGTTACTAAAAAGTGCAATGTTCATTTTTTCCTTCCACGTTGCTTCTGCTCTTGTGAAACACCTGAAGGGTTAATAAACTTCTTGAATGTGGTTTTGATCAGCTTGAGGGGTGAAGTCTTTAGAATGGTGTCACTTTGGGTATTTTCTGCCATATAGACCTCTCAAAGTGACTTCAAATGTTAGGTGGTCCCTAAAAAAATGGTTTTATAAATTTTGTTGTAAAAATAATGTACAATAACAAATTGTATTGTGGTACCGTGTTAGCCAGAAAAATTGATGTGTATTCACATCGGTTGTAAAAATGAGAAATCACTGGTCAACTTTTAACCCTTATAACTTCCTAAAAATAAATTGTTTCCAAAATTGTGCTGATGTAAAGTAGACATGTGGGAAATGTTATATATTAACTTAGCAATTACACACACTATGGCACTCACCACAAGGAGGGAAGGGAGAAGGAAATGGCAGTTGGTGGCAGGAGGAATAGGCGGTGGGATGATGTGAGGAATAAGCACCCCTAGCCGCTGGACCACACAGGATCTGTGCCTATCCTGGGAGGAAATATGTGCGCTAGAATATCACAACACGGATATGAGGGACCGCGCTCGGGGGTGCGTGTTCTGTAATACTGGGCAGCAGGGGTTAATAACAATATGTGATAGAAAGTGTCCAGATCACTATCCAATGTAGGCCTGCTGTGCATAACATGCGGGCCTGATACCTTGCATATGTATGCCTATACGGGTTGTATAGACGGTGCTTACCTAGTTGTGATTGCTAAGCCGCTCCAGCGTCCTGTCTGGCGTCCGTTGTGGAATGAGGTGCGGCGTCTATGAAGGACGGGGGATGATAGCAGCGGATAATGCAGCAGTAGCGGTACCTGGGAGCCCCGGCCGAAGGCGTCCCTGGTAACCGCGAGGAGAAGAAAAAATGGCCGCTAACGCCGGCTCGTGGGTGCCTGAACAGTGACGTCACTACGGTACAGAGCGGCGTTGGAGCCAAAAAGGGGTGGCGTCTAACCAACGCGTTTCGAAGGTGCTCGGCCTTCTTCGTCAGGATTACCGGCTGCAAACACTTTCACTCCTTTTATACGCTGCAAATAAGGTATCGCCCCGCCCTAGGTCCGCCTCCACTTAAGAGTTGCATCGGGCAAATGATGTATGTACTTTGGGTAATATGAAGAATGAAGTTTTGTGTATATATGCCTACGTATATCTACTTCATTAGGGGCATGGCTAGTATAGGACATATATATATAACCCACAATTTAACACCAATATCTGATTTTCAGTAATTTTTGTTTTATAAATTATTATTTTTCTTTTAAACTACAATTCAAAAACGATGTTTGATTTTTCACGCCAAAGGTATGAACTGGGATATAAACTGGTGTGCATGCAGCGTGTAAGTGCACGTTCACACAGGCCACTAAACAGAAAAAATAAAATATAAGGCACCGTGCATGAAAATAATATACATTACTTAGTTAACATGTTTTTTGATCAAAAAATCGAAAGCCATCCTGCTTCGTCACGATGACCATAGTTGGAACAGTCCCAACTCTAATATTAAAAACCTTACAGTTTGTCAAGTGGCATGCATGTAGATAAGAGATGAGATGTTTGCATCTTGTGTATATAAAGGTGTGGCCTGGGTTTCCTATGAGCTTGGCATTATATTGATGTGGTCTCTCATGTCTGTGTGTCCACTAGTTGGGCTCTCTCAGCCCTTATCTACGTGCATTTCACTTGACCAACAATAAGGTTTTTAATATTAGAGTTAGGACTGTCCCAACTCAGGTCGCCGTGATGAGGCAGGATGACTTTCACTTTTTTTATCAAAACTAAGTATATTATTTTCATGCACTATGCTATTTATTTATTTACTGCAGGGCATTAAATGTCTGGTTTTCAGTATTTTTTTAACCACAATTCAACAGCTACAGGTTTTCGGTATTTTTAAAAAAAAATTTGTTGGACCTCAATTCATATGCAAGGTCTCATTTTATTTGCTGATATTTAGTAAATTTAAATTGAAATTACTTTGGTCCCTTTCCAGTTATTTCACTGACCAATCTTGCTTTTTAACAGAAAGTATCAGTAATGTTGCCCATGTCTGAATGTAATCAGTCTGACATTGCTTAAAAACGCTGAGAATTCAGAAAGAATTAAGGAATCACTCTTCGATGGAAAGTAAATACACCGGCCTCATCAGGAGATGGTGATCAATTCCACAATATGTATAAATTATATTGTTGGATTTAATAATAGGTCTACTTTAAAGATGACAGTCACAAACAATGCAGTCTCTTGAAGACAGGTCATTAATCTGTTGGTGATGCCTGTGGGACTCCCACCATGATCAGAAGAGGACATCAATGTGCATTCTCAGAAAAAATCAATGTAAGATCTAGTATAGTTATGAGAGAGCATGCTCGGATAATGTGTTACCTGAGCACACTCTTGTGCTAAAATAATATCTGCGGCTTCCTCGAATACTATGTTCGAAACTCCAAGGCTGTTCAACAGCCGTGATACATAAATGGATAGTCTGTTTGTTAGGCAATCCATGCATGTGTTGCGGCTGTCGAACTGCCGCGGTATATGAAGCCACGGCACCTCGAACATAGTATTCGAGGATGACAGAAATATTCTAAATTTGAGATACCGCGGCTTCATGTCTCACTTCTGTTCAACAGCCACAACACAAGCACGGATAGCCTGTTTGTTAGTCGATCCATGCATATGTTGCAGCTGTCGAACAGCCGCGAGACATGCAGCTGCAACGACTCAAACCTAGCGGTCGAGCACGCTGAAGATACTCTATTAGTACATGAGCATGCTCGGATAACACCTTACCGAGCACAATCACTCATCACTAATTACAAAGTCTCTCAATCAGAGGACTAATAAAAGGTTTAGAGCAATTTTCTTGGCACAAAAAAATATAATCTAAAATTCTACACCAAAGATGGTACTGATGTCATATTTACAGTTTACTCTTTGTAATACTGACAATCGTTTTTCTCGAAATCAATTTGCTAAATGAACACATTTTGTTTGGGAAACACAAAAATAATGCAGCGGTCTCGGAAAAAAATTCAACTGAGCATACTGCAGACAGAAACAAGAAGATACACGCATCAATGTAACGCATACATTGTTATCTGCTTTCGAGAAACGTCTTAATTAACCATTCTATCAGTGATCACCATATGCTTCAATGTTTTCATGTAAATATTGTATTATAATGCTGTAATAAGCTCAATCTACTCACAGATTTTAAGAAATTTCAAAACCCTATTTTTTTAGATCTTGATTTACAGTACTTCTGTATCAATGAATAGGAGGAGGATTTTCTCATAATTTCATAACTATTTTAAGGGGTAACTTTGGATTAAAAAACAGATCTAGCTATTCTAGACTTTGAATAGAGTGTGTTGTGATTTTTTTTTTACAGAAAATGAATGAAAATGGGGGCCAGCAGTCTTGGGTCTTGGTTATGTGTTAATACCAGCGCTTGCTCAAACTCCAAGAGATAATACCTAAAGCACCAATTGGTAGTATACACCCCTGATGGTGTAAAAAAATGCAAATCATGACTTTATGTGCTTCTGTTCTAAATGGATATAAATTGAGAACAAAATGACTGACAGCACACATAAATGAAAACAGTAGTACCGTATATTTCGGACTATAGGACGCACCGGACAATAAGGCGCACCCAGGTTTTAGAGGTGGAAAATAGGGAAAAAAAATATTTGAAGCAAAAAAAATGTGGTAAAATATTTAATAACATAAATAACATACTATTATATGTGGTGTTATTATATATAATAGTACGTTATTATGTTGGAAGCTGCAGGACCAGTGTGGTGTCTGTACAGTACTATATGAAGACACTGGAGGGTGAGTATAAGAATGGGGGCACAGTGCTTATAGTGAAAGCACCACTCCAGCACTGCAAAATAACACTGGAGTGCTGCTTTAAAATCCCATGGGAGAACTATAACTCCCAGCATGTCCTGCAGATCCTATGACATGCTGGGAGTTATCGTTGTGTTTAGTAAAGACTAACCTCTTAATTGTGGGAGCCAGCCTGTGGTGAGGTAAAAGCTGGAGCATCCCATGGCTGCACACAGAGCCCTCTCTCTTGTAGCCTTTCCACAGCGCAAGGAAAGCTGCAGATTCTAGGTGGGAGTCTGAAGGACCTATGATGATGTCAGAAGAGGGAGGGCTCTGAGCTGCCATGTGATGCTCCAGCCCGCCCACTTCTGACATCACACAGGTCCTGCTTGTGCACCACAGACAGCTCAGCATCCAGCACAGGCAGGCATGCAGCGATCTCCTGGCCCCTGCTACTGCCTCCTCCCCCAGACATACAGATTCTCCCCAGAATCAGTGCTGGGGAAACTGTGTGTCGCTGCTTAAGTGCAGTATTCTTTTGCTGCTCCCCGCTCACCGCTCAGCTGATCGGTGGGCGGGGAGCCGCTAATGAATATTCACTGCACTTAATCAGCGGGGCCATGTGGTTTTCCCAGTGCTGATTCCAGGCAGCGGGGACATCCTGAAGTGGGATATCATTGCGATCCCACTCGCTGCTGCCCCCCTCCCCACATGCTATATCCATACTATAAGACGCACCCACACTTTCCTCCCAAATTTGGAGGAAAAAAAGTGCGTCTTATAGTCAGAAAAATACGGTAATTGTTGTATATACGCATATAAATGAAAACTGTAGTAATTGTTATAAATATGCACATAAATGAAACTATGGCTATTTAACATAGTTTTTAATGCTGCAAAATAAAGTATTACATTTTTAGATTTTTGTATTATATACTATTGTAAATATCCTGCCATGTACAGTGTTGGAGATTAGTGATGAATGAGTATACTCGCTGCTCGGGTTTTCCTGAGCTCGATCGGGAGGACTCCAAGTATTTGTTAGTGCTTGGAGATCTAGTTTTTGTCCATGCAGCTGCATGATTCATGGCTGCTGGACAGCTTCAATACATGTGGGATTCCCTAGCAACAAGGCAATCCCCACATATACTCAAGCTGGCTAACAGCCGTAAATCATGCAGCTGCTTTGACAAAAACTAAATCTCCCAGCACTAACAAATACTCGGAGACCACCCGAGCGTGCTCGGGAAAACCCGAGCAACGAGTATGCTCGCTCATCACTAATGGAGATATTTTGTTTGACCAGTGGAATATATTGGACCCACAGGCTATAAAACCAGCAGGGAGTAGTATTGAGCATTCCGATACTGCAAATATCGGGTATCGGCCGATATTCGCTGTATCGGAATTCCGATACTGAGTTCTGATATTTTTGTGATATCGGAAATTGGAATCGGAAGTTCCTATAAGTTCCCAGGCGTGTGCGGTGCATATGGTTCCCAGGGTCTGGAGGAGAGGAGACTCTCCTTCAGGCCCTGGGATCCATATTCATGTAAAAAATAAAAAATAAAAATAAAAAATATGGATAAACTCACCCCTCCGACAGACCCTGGACCTCAGCGGTGCAACCGGCAGCCTCGGTTCCTAAGAATGCAGTGAGTGTAGGACCTGCGATGATGTCGCGGCTTGTGATTGGTCACCTGAGCGGTCACATGAGCGGTCACACAACCAATCACAAGACGCGACGTCATCGAAGGTCCTTCACTCTGCATTCTTTGGAAAGGAGGCAGACGCTTGCAGCGGTGACAGCCAGGGCTCGTCCGAGGGTGAGTATATCCATACCTCTCCTTCACACCCTGGGAACCATCCAGGATCACTTCCGATATTTGTGTCCCATTGACTTGTATTGGTATCGGGAATCGGTATTGGCGATATCCGATATTTTTTGGATATCGGCCGATCCAATCCGATACCGATACTTTCAAATATCGGAAGGTATCGCTCAACACTACCAGGGAGCAACAACATTGTAATACCCTCTGACGAAGAAGAATGCTCTCCAAAATGCGTCAGTGAAGTACGGCACCTTTCAGGTTTCCGTACACGAGAAGCAGTGTGACGTCACACGCCATCTGCTCCCACATGTGGTCCTGCATAGCTTCAGGTGAGTCTCCGGACGGGACTTCCTGAAATCTTTTACCATGATCGATACCTGGAATGTTCTACCCACTGCAGCACATGCAGCTATATCACCATACGCGAACTGAGGTACACCACGGATATTTACGTGTGCGACCACTGTCAGTGTATGTCATAACAATTACTACTGCTTTTAGTTATGTGCCCTGTTCTTGTGCCCTCTCTGAGCATACAAAACTATCTTGTTTGCTCCACCATACTGAGCACTAACTAAATTTTTACCCTGAGAAGCGTGGTTACAACGTTCTAGTGGCACACATGTCAAATTGCTATGTTTACATAACAGGTTACAATTATTTTTTATTGATACATTTTTTTTTATAAATGAATATTTTTCAGTTACATTTTTTTTTGCGTTATGCTTACAGCAATATAAAATGCATATATAACCTGACAGGTCTTTTTGGATTGCAATTGTATCTCCAAGCACCTGTTGTCTGACTGTATCTATCTATTGTTCTTTCAGTGTCAGCCATTTTGTTCTCAATTTATATTAGTGTATATCCATGTAGCGTAGAGGCACATAAATACATTTTCAACCGTAGGTCTGGTTTCTAACCATTAAAATGAGTGATGTTTGGGAGATAAAGAGACCCACATCTCAATTATTATTAAAGACAAGGTTAAAAAGGGAGAAGAGGAACGATAATATCAGTGAAAACAAGAATAAGTGAGGAAAATACCTGCCTAGTGTTTACTTGTATCCCGCATAACAAATATAATTGAGACATGAAAGAGGACAAATTAAAATGGATATTGTTACAGTAAATAAAGTCAGCTCATATGGTGGTGTGCATCCTCAAAGCCCAAGGTCCGGGTGGACATACATGTCATAGGCATTAGTGCAGACAGAGGCGTATCTAGGGTTTCTGGCACCCGGGGCAAGAATTCATTTTGGCGCCCCCCCCCAGATCATATGTGATTTGCACACTTAGTCATGTACCCACGAGCCGCTCTCCTTAATGCTCTCAATATTCAGTGAAAAACTGAGAGAAGCAGGAAGAGAAGCTCGATGTCACAGGACCATAAGTATGAAAATCACATATGAGTGAAGTGTCCATGTGACGACTACTGGAACCTGCAGAGCTGAATCCTGACATCACAGCTTCTGAATTCTCACAACGCATGCACTGCACACTTTTAGGATTCTCCCTTGCCGGTGGACAGTCATGTCAGCACAAACATGTGATTTGTATACTTCTGACCACATTCCGACCAGACGTGCCCGGCCTCACTCAGTTCATTTTCATAGAGTGAAGCCACGCATGTCTAGTCAGCACATGACCGCATGTATGTAAATCGCCGGCATGAGAGAATCCTGACAGCATGCAGGGCGCACTGTGAGAACTCAGAAGTCTGCAGTCACATAGAATGACTGCAGACTCATTACAAACCTGGACATCCCCTTTAATGCTCCTAACATAAATAAAAACATGAGAATTAGTCAGTATCACAAATAACATTTACATCCAGATACCTTATAGATGACGTCGTCTCTGGAGCCGATCTCCTTCTTTTCTTCATCTTGTCCAGATCCCATGATGAGTTTTCTCATCCACAGCCGTCTATGCAGACTTCCATCTTCTCCGCTCTTTTGCAGGAAATCTCCACATGATGCCCTTAAAGATACAAGTGTCATTATAATGCTCCTGAATAAAAAATTGCCCCTCACTATATTGTCTGCATAAAATATGACCCCCACACTGTCCCTCTTATGGTACATGCTCTTCACACTGACCTCTCCTTTCCATACTGGACCCCTCTTCACACTGTCCTCTCACACTGTGTCCCCCCTATAGGGCCCAGTATTTATACTGTACTATCTCATCACACTCCCCCTCCTTGGTATACTGTCCCCTCCTGGCTGTGCCCTTACACTGTCCCTCCATGCTACACCCCCACTACTCAGTTTCTATTCTATGCCCAATCACTTTTCTCCCCCCATTCTGTCTCCTCACACTATTCTCCTCCCTCCTCATACTGTCTCCTCTCACATCCCTCCTGTTCACCATACTGTCTCCTCATATATTTACCCCCTCACTTTCTATACTGCCTGCACACCTGACTCCCCATTGTGTCTGCACACATCCCATCACCCTCACTCCCCGTACTCTGTAAACATGCATTTTTCACATCGCTACTCATACTGTGCCCGCATACATTCCCCCATTCGCTCCCCATACTGTCTGCACCCATCCCCCGTACTGTTTCCTCATACATGCCCCCCATTGCCCATACATGCCCCCATTCTCCTGTACTGTTTCCTCATATATGCCTATTATTTTCCTCTATCCCACCCCATCATTGCTCTCTTCACCACCTCCATCTTCGCCTTCTCCACCACCACTATCATTGCTTTCTCCCCACCACCCCATAATTTCCCATTCCACCACCTCAATCATTTCTTCCTTTGTCTTTTCCACCATATCCATCATTTTCTCTTCCCCCACCATCCCCATCATTGCCCTTTCCACCACGATCATCATTGTCCTTTCCGCTGCCATCACCATACTTGCCCATTCCACCACCTCCATCATTTTCTCCCCCTCCAGTATCATCAGTGTGCTTTCCACCACCACCATCCTTGTCCATTCTACCACGTCCATAATTTCTTCCCCCCCCTCATTATTGCCCTTTCCACCACCTCCATGATTTCCTCCTCCCCACCATCATTGCATTCTCCCCCCACCACCATCGACCATTCCAATTTCCACCTCCATTATTGCCCATTCCAACACCTCCACCATTTCCTCCCCCCATCATTGCCTATTCCACCTCCATCATTGCCCATTCCACCACATCCATCATTTCCTCCTCTCCCTCCATCTCAATTATTGCACTCTCCCCGTCAGCCCCATCATTGCCCTCACCTCTCCTCCCCGTACACACTCACACAAAACCATTTACCTCTCTGCACCTTCACCCGCAGTGCTACGCATGCACGCACAAACACACACACACATATTGGGTACAGTATAATGGCCACACATAGTTACTCCTACACACATGGCTGAGCTCCGTACACCTTGCACACACGGCTCCGCTCCACACACCTCGTACACACCCAGCTCCGCTCCATACACCTTGCACACACGGCTCCGCTCTGTACACCTCGCACACACCCAGCTCTGCCCCATACACCTTGCACACACGGCTTCCGCTCTGTACACCTTGTACACACCCAGCTCCGCTCCATACACCTTGCACACACGACTTCCGCTCCGCACACCTCGTACACACCCAGCTCTGCTCCATACACCTTGCACACACGGCTCCGCTCTGTACACCTCGTACACACCCAGCTCCGCTCCATACACCTTGCACACACGGCTCCGCTCTGTACACCTCGTACACACACGGCTCCGCTCCATACACCTTGCACACATGGCTCCGCTCTGTACACCTCATACACACACGGCTCTGCTACATCCACACAAACCACTCCTGACCCCACACAAAACCTTACCCCGAGCCTCGTCCAGCAGGATGAAAACCAGCAGAGTCCTGCACTACACAGAGGTCCTCCCGTCCCGATCATGTGACTCTGACTCCTCCCCCCCTGTGACCTCATCCTAGGTCCTGTGCGCACAGAGCAGCAGCAGCCATACTTGTGGTGTGCGGCTCTCTGCGGTGGAGGGGCTCTGCTTCAGGACAAGTGCAGTCCCACCTGCGACCGCGGTGGTTACGCTGCTGACACTTGGGATTCCATGCGCTGCACTTTCTTTGAGCCGGCTGTCAATTTGACAGCCGGCTCAGAGAACGGGACTATAATCTCAGTGTGGGGGCGGCAGAATGCCGCCGACGAGGAGCCTCCTTGGACCGCTGCATCATCAGGTGGCCAGCTGGCGCCCTCCTGTCGGCTGCCCCCCTGGATACGCCACTGAGTACAGAAGCCAGATGGAGCATGCGGGACACAGATACGTTGAATGCAAACTATAAGTTTAATATAGTCCTGGAAGCAACAGACAGATAGCAGTTACTGAACACCTCAAGCAAATAGCAGACTTTCAGAAGACCCTGGAAAATAGCAGAGTTACGGAACACCTCAGACAGGTTGCAGAGTTACTGAAGACCTCGGGCAAATAACAGAGTTATTGAAGACCACGGATAGGTTATAGAGTTACTAAAGATCTCAGACCAATAATAGATTTACAAAATACCTTGGACAGATAACAGAGTTACTGAAGAATGCCGGCAAATCGGAGGCATCATGGAGATGCAAACAGGTAGAAGACAAGACTCTGGAGTGACAAGAAAGTTTAATACCATGGAAGCTGAACACAGCCAGGAAAAAGTTCTGAAAACAGCAGGTGGGAACAAAGAAGAGGTCCTAGAGGACCGAAGACAGGTAGCAGACAAAACTCTGCAGTGATAAGAAAGCCTAATACTTTGCAATCTACATACAGCTAGGAAAACATCCTGGAAACCAAAGGCAAGTAGATATTGATATTGGAAATCACATACAGGTAAGTAGCAATACTGGAAACCAGAGAGAAGTAGATAAGGTTCTCCACAGATAGGTAGAAACGTTACTGGAAACTGGTGACAAGTAGGTAGCAATGCTGGCAACTCATTGACTGGAAGCCTCAGACAAGCAGGAGAATGTTCTGATGCCTGTGGACTGGAACTGTGCTCAGCAAGCTAAGAGAGTAACCACAAGTCTTAGAGCAGAATCAACACACAGAGGAGTTCTTAAGTAGTCTTTATATAGGCTTGGGAAATACAACACATGGTTCACACCGAGCTATTTACAAAGCCTGATGTGGAGAACAGGAAAATCAAGTGGTCCGGAGCATGTGTGTGTAGGGGACGGGGACCTGGCGAGCCGTACAGACGGGTGGAAGCATTGTTGCCGGGAGTCGGGGTTCCGGGGGACGGATTTGAAGGGCGGATGAGAAGCCAGGCAGAGGTGACAGGAGACAGAGTGACGCAGGGAGAGGGGTGGATAAAAGTAAAAGCGTGCGAAAGCAGGGGCAGAGAAGCGCGGGAAAACTCTGAGGAGAGGGAACTGCAGCGCAGTTGTCGTGTGTGTGCAGGCCGCAGTGAGACTTGCTGGAAACAGGGGGAGAGCGTGCAGCAGACCCTGCGGACAGTTACCAGAGCCCCCAGAAAGCGGCGCAACTGTCGTCAGCGACCCCCAAAGCAGAGGGGTAGCGCTGATCATCTCAGGGACAGTATTACCGCGCTCCCCGGGAGTATCTTGCCAGAAAGTGCTCCGGTCCCTCCTGGGTTTGTCTCAGCTGTCACTGATACGGACTACTCCGCTAATTCTCCTCGAAAAGACTCCTCTTTGGCCTTGGAAACTGTTACCCCGGATCAACGTCCGCCTGCAGGGGCTGACGCAGCACCGCAACAGACATTCTGGTCTCGGATTTGCACCTGGGCTCATCGACAGAGGACACCTCCTTCCCCCGCCATCAGGACTACGTCGCTGACGGAGCTTCACCATCAGGACTGCATCGCTGAAACAGCGCTGATAAGTGAACTTTGTTGACTTTTTCCTGTTAGGGGGTCACTAGTGAAGCGCTGTCGCGTTCCGCGGATATAGTTCAGGGCGCCTATATAGTAGATAGGATTTACTGTGAAGTTGTGATCTTGTATTTAAGTTCCCTGCGTGGAAAACTGTTGTTATCTTTGTTGGGTTGGGAGTTAAAGGAAAGTTAAAAACGTTACTTGATTTCTGGCTCATTTTGTCCCTGCATCCTTCTTTACCTGCGGTCCCTTCATTTGGCGTAGTCGGCAGGATGCAGGATCCAAAGAGGGAGCCAGAAGATACGGAGGATGGGGCTGGGCCGAGAGCGTCTCTCTCATTGGGGGCCATGTTAAATAATCTGCCCAAGTTTAATGGGAGCAACATGTTGTTGTGGAGCTGGACTGAAAGGATGCGGGGGCTGCTGAGAATGCATCCCATGACTCCGGCCCTGGAAGCAGAGGTGGCCATTATGGCCTTAGACGGAGAGGCCCGGGATTCAGTGATGTTGAGACCCCCCACAGAGCGGAATACTTTTACCCGGGTGTTAAATGTGTTAGAGGGAACGCACGGGGATCCCACCGACGTGGGAGAGCTGCGGGCCCGGTTGTTTAGACGGCGACAAAAAGAGGGCGAGACTGTCACTCAGTACATGAATGCTCTGCAAGAGCTAAACATTGCAATCGTGTGGAAAGATGGTATGGGGATGGGACATGTTGACGTGACCCTGCGCGACCAGCTGGTGACGGGACTGAGAGATGAGTTGACCAAACAGGCTCTACGTGAACGAGTGCGGGTCGACCCGCGCCTGACATTCTCCGACATAGGCAATGAGGCCCGCACCCGGGAGCAAGAGAGGGGGGTGACGGTCCCGACAGGAGAGACTCGGGTTATCCAGACCGCCGCCGCAGGAGGGGGTGAGCCGTCGTGGGTTCAAGAGATGTGGCAGGAGCTAAAACAAATCAGAGACGAACTGGCTGAAGTTAAAAAGAATGCGCGAAGCCCAAGGGAGTTACCCCGGGGGCAAGGGTCTGGGAGTCCAGCTCGTGGTGCTCGTCCAGGATATTATCCGGTCCCCGGTGTTTGCTATGGTTGTGGGAAGGCCGGACATTTTGCACGGGAGTGCCCCCGGAGAGGGAGGGCCTCGTCTCGTCGGGCGTTAAACTAGAGGGCTCCGAGCTGAGGGGACGACGCTCGGAGTCAGAGTCCCCGCGGATGGGTGGTGAAAGTCCCGGAAATTTGGTTGCCAGCTGCCCCCTGGTTTGGGCAGAGTTTGAAGGGCGGGCTGTACGTTGTCTGGTGGACACCGGGTCCCAAGTCACGACTATGCCCGAGGCTTATTTTAGAAAACACTTTCCTTTGTCAGTCAGACCCCAATGGGGTCCCGTAATTCGGTTACAGGCCGCCAATCAGCTGCCCATCCCAGTGGAAGAGGTCACCTGGATGCAAATATCTTTATGTGGGAAGGACCTGGGCCGCTGGGGGGTTGTGTTAACACGGGGAGATCCCAGCCCACAACATACTGTGACCTTGGGGATGAAAGACCTGTCAGGAGGGAGACATACTAGGGAGAGTAATTACTTCCCCGACAGCAAAGGTGACGTTCCCCCCAGGACAGACTGTTATATCCCTGCCCATACGAGCTCGCATCCCTCTAGAAGGAGTACAAGTACAGATTGAGCCCACCTTTACATCCCCTTTGCCCACAGGACTGCTGGTGGCCCGATCTCTGGCTACTGTTAAAAATGGGGCCGTACCAGTGCGATGTGTGAATGTGGACGAACACGATGTCGTGCTACGGGTCCGAAGTGAGATGGCCAAAGTGGTACGACCTTTAGAAGTGATGCCTCCTCCAGATACGTTGCAGTTAAAGGTGGATTCCCCTGATCCCTGGATGGTCAGTGTCCGGTCTACGCAGGATCCTGAGCCGATAGCATTTCGAAAGGGTCAAACTATTCTGGAGCACATGCGGACAGAATTATCGGGCCTGGATCCATCACAGATCTCACAAGTGCAGCGGCTCCTTGGACATTATGCTAAAGTGTTCGCACAACATGAAGATGATTTTGGCTGTACCACGGCCATCGAACATGGAATTCCGACCGGGGATACAGTGCCCATCAGGGAGCGGTACAGACAGATTCCCCCGCAGATGTACCAGGAAGTAAAGACGTTGTTAGGCCAGATGCTACAAAAAGGAGTGATCCGCGAGAGTCAGAGCCCGTGGGCTGCCCCGATCGTGCTGGTGCGTAAAAAGGACGGCACGCTCCGGTTCTGTGTGGACTACCGTAAGCTAAATGCATGCACCGTCCGCGACTCTTATCCACTTCCCCGTATTGAGGAGTCTCTCTCCGTGCTGGGTCGGGCCAAATATTTTTCCACCTTAGACCTAGCCAGCGGATACTGGCAGGTCCCGATGTCAGAGGCAGATCGTCCTAAGACAGCGTTTATCCTGCCCATGGGACTATTCGAGTTCAATCAGATGCCGTTTGGGCTGGCCAACGCTCCAGGCACCTTCCAACGATTAATGGAGCGGTGTCTGGGGGATTTGAACTTTGAGGCCACTCTCATTTATCTGGATGACATCATCATCTATGCCCCAACATTCGAGGAACATCTGTGCCGACTGGAGCAGGTACTGGACCGGTTACTGAAATACGGGCTTAAGGTGAAGCCCCAGAAGTGTCACTTGTTCCGGGAACAGATCGAGTACCTGGGGCATGTGGTGTCCGCCGAAGGAGTCCGGCCATCGCAGGAGAAGATTGCCGCAATCCAGGAGTGGCCCACACCGGAGACCGCCAAGGATGTACGGGCGTTCTTGGGCCTCGCTGGGTACTACCAGCGCTTCGTGAAGAACTTTGCTCGCCGCTCTTACGATCTACAAGTCCTGCTGAAAGGAAGCTCCCCCAAGGAACGGGGAAAGAAGATACAATGGCAGGAGCCACAAGAAGCAGCGTTCCGGGACTTGAAGACAGCTCTCATGGAGCCGCCTGTGTTGGCTTATGCGGACTTTTCGCAACCGTTCATCCTACACACCGACGGCAGCTCTCAGGGATTGGGGGCTGTGTTGTCTCAGGTTCAGGATGGGCGGGAGAGAGTGATCGCCTATGCGAGTCGGTCTCTTCATGACTCTGAGTTGAACCCAGACAATTACAGTTCTTTCAAGGTGGAGCTGCTGGCCGTGGTGTGGGCTATGACGGAGTGGTTCGCTGAGTACCTGGCCGGTTCTGAGGTGCTGATACGCACGGATAACAACCCATTGGCACATCTGGAAAATGCGAAATTGGGTGCCCTGGAACAGCGCTGGGTAGCCCGGATGGCCAAGTACAGATACCGTATCCTCTACAAGCGAGGAGCGGAGAATGTTCATGCTGATGCATTATCTCGTCTGCGGAAGAACCCCCCAAGAACTAACCGAGATGAGGAGCTGGAGGGAGAAGAAATCCCCTATGCCATCGGGGGCGCTGCTCGGACGGCTGTGAGTCGGGAGCAGACCGGGAACGGAACGGCTACAGGACTGTTGGTTCAGAGTCGGGACGAATGGATACGGCTGCAACAGGAAGACCAGGAACTAGCTCCATTGCGACAGTGGGTAACGAATGGTCTATTGCCCGTGAGAACTCCTGGATAGTGTTGAGCGATACCGTCCGATACTTGAAAGTATCGGTATCGGAAAGTATCGGCCGATACCGGCAAAGTATCGGATCCAATCCGATACCGATACCCGATACCAATACAAGTCAATGGGACTCAAGTATCGGACGGTATTCCTGATGGTTCCCAGGGTCTGAAGGAGAGGAAACTCTCCTTCAGGCCCTGGGATCCATATAAATGTGTAAAAGAAAGAATTAAAATAAAAAATATCGCTATACTCACCTCTCCGACGCAGCCTGGACCTCAGCGAGGGAACCGGCAGCGTTGTTTGTTTAAAATTCGCGCTTTTACTTGGTTACGTGAAGTCCCGGCTTGTGATTGGTCAGGGCGGCCATGTTGCCGGGACGCGGACCAATCACAGCAAGCCGTGACGAAATTACGTCACGGCTTGCTGTGATTGGTCCGCGTCCCGGCAACATGGCCGCCATTAACCAATCACAAGCCGTGACGTCACGGGAGGCTGGACACGCGCGCTTTTTAAAAAGCGCGCGTGTCCAGCCTCCAGTGACGTCCCGGCTTATGATTGGTCACGGCGCCATGTTGCCGGGACGCGGACCAATCACAGCAAGCCGTGACGAAATTACGTCACGGCTTGCTGTGATTGGTCCGCGTCCCGGCAACATGGCCGCCATTAACCAATCACAAGCCGTGACGTCACGGGAGACTGGACACGCGCGCTTTTTAAAATGGGCGCGTGTCCAGCCTCCCGTGACGTCCCGGCTTGTGATTGGTTGCGCCGCGGTCAACCAATCACAAGCCGGGAGGCTGGACACGCGCGCATTTTAAAATTTTAAAATGCGCGCGTGTCCAGCCTCCCGGCTTGTGATTGGTTGATCGCGGCGCAACCAATCACAAGCCGGGACGTCACGGGAGGCTGGACACGCGCCCATTTTAAAATGCGCGCGTGTCCAGCCTCCCGTGACGTCACGGCTTGTGATTGGTTGCGTCTCCCATGTGACTGCGACGCAACCAATCACAAAGCCGAGACGTAATTTTAAAATCCTTAAGGACCTGAAATTACGTCACGGCTTGCTGTGATTGGTTGCGTCGCCCATGTGACTGCGACGCAACCAATCACAACGCCGGAACGTAATTTTAAAATCCTGAAGGACCTGAAATTACGTCACGGCTTGCTGTGATTGGTTGTGTCCCGGTCACATGGGCGGCACGCAACCAATCACAAGCCGGGACTCACGTAAAGGAAAGAAAAGCGCGAATTTTAAACAAAGAACGCTGCCGCTTCCCTCGGTAAGGTGCAGGCTGCGTCGGAGAGGTGAGTATAGCAATATTTTTTATTTTAATTCTCTCTTTTACACATTTTTACATTAATGTTGTTTCGATACCGATACCCGATATCACAAAAATATCGGATCTCGGTATCGGAATTCCGATACAGCAAGTATCGGCCGATACCCGATACTTGCAGTATCGGAATGCTCAACACTACTCCTGGACAAACCCTCCCGTCAGACCTGAACCTTCTTCTGCGACAATGGGAGCGCCTAACTCTTCAGGAAGGGCTCTTATGCCACTTAACCATGGCTCAGGCAGATTCCGGACCGACGTGGCAGATGGTCTTACCAGGGCCCGTGGTGGCCGCAGTTGCTAAAGAAGCTCATGAGTCCGGGGCACACTTCGGAGTGAAGAGGACGTTTAAGTGGCTGCAAACTCGGTTCTATCATCCTCGGCTGCTTGCGGAAGTACAAACTGCCTGTAGGCAATGTCGACAATGTGAGTTAACCAAGTCACCGGAGGAAAGGGCACCTGTGCAGAGCATCACGACGTCTGCTCCTTTTGAAGTATTAATGATAGACTACATTACCATTGGAGCAGCGCATCAAGGCTACGAACACTGCCTCGTTATGGTAGATCATTTTTCAAAATTTGCGGTAGTCACCCCTACCCGTGATCAGACAGCTGAGTCGGCGGCGGGCGCTATCTGTAAGAACTTTATTCAAGTTTACGGCTGTCCGAGGCGAATACATTCGGATCAAAGCGCCTGTTTCTTGGGCAAAGTCATGGATGAGCTGCATCGCCTCTACGGCATTGATAAGTCACGCACCACACCGTATCACCCCCAGGGAAATGGGGCTTGTGAGCGGTTTAACCGGACTTTGCTTCAAATGTTGCGTGCGCTAGAACAAGATCAAAAGACCCGCTGGCCGGAGTATGTGTCTGACCTAGTGTGGATCTACAACAATAGAGTTCATCAAGTCACAGGACGCACCCCGTATGAAGTGGTCTTTGGGCGCCCAGGGAAAGGCGTGACAGATCTGGAACTGTCTTCGGAGGAAGAAGGCCCCCGAGCAGGGATGGCTTCGTGGGTGCGTGATCATCGACATCGGCTGCAGACCTTACACCGGATGGTGCATACTCGAATTCGGGAAGTGGAGCATTGGAGCACCCCCACAGCAAAACCCCCAGAGTTCCGGCCAGGTGATCGAGTACTAGTTCGAGAGCAAAGACCACAAAACAAGTTAGACCACCGTTGGGAAAAAACACCCTATCGGGTACTTCGCCGTTTAGACCCGCATGGACCTGTATATGAAGTGCGGTCTGAAGTCCCCGGAAGTACAGGTACTCGCATACTCCATCGCAACATGCTCCGTTTGTGTCGCTCTGTTGACTCGGACACCCCAGAATCCGCAATCAGGGAAGAGCCACCTACGACTGAGTCCCCCAACAACCATTGGTGGGATGGAGAGGATGATGAAGAAGAAGAACGGCGTCAAAATACTCCCCCTATCTCGACTACTACACTACCCCTGATCAGTCGCCCCTCCGTTGACTGCATTCCCCCGACATCCCCTACACAAGGACCCGAGCTACGACGTTCTGAACGTTCTACTGCAGGTAGACCCCCAACTCGCTACAGTCCTGACTTACACGCTAGACAGACCCAAGTGTGGAACAATCCGTCAGGTGGGTGACCTGTCAGTTCGAAGGCCTCGCCCAGGGACTGGCGAGCATATAGGGTGGGGGAATGTAGGGGACGGGGACCTGGCGAGCCGTACAGACGGGTGGAACCATTGTTGCCGGGAGTCGGGGTTCCGGGGGACGGATTTGAAGGGCGGATGAGAAGCCAGGCAGAGGTGACAGGAGACAGAGTGACGCAGGGAGAGGGGTGGATAAAAGTAAAAGCGCGCGAAAGCAGGGGCAGAGAAGCGCGGGAAAACTCTGAGGAGAGGGAACTGCAGCGCAGTTGTCGTGTGTGTGCAGGCCGCAGTGAGACTTGCTGGAAACGGGGAGAGCGTGCAGCAGACGCTGCGGACAGTAACCAGAGCCCCCAGAAAGCGGCGCAACCGTCGTCAGCGACCCTCAAAGCAGAGGGGTAGCGCTGATCATCTCAGGGACAGTATTACCGCGCTCCCCGGGAGTATCTTGCCAGTAAGTGCTCCGGTCCCTCCTGGGTTTGTCTCAGCTGTCACTGATACGGACTACTCCGCTAATTCTCCTTGAAAAGACTCCTCTTTGGCCTTGGAAACTGTTACCCCGGATCAACGTCCGCCTGCAGGGGCTGACGCAGCACCGCAACAGACATTCTGGTCTCGGATTTGCACCTGGGCTCGTCGACAGAGGACACCTCCTTCCCCCGCCATCAGGACTACGTCGCTGACGGAGCTTCACCATCAGGACTGCATCGCTGAAACAGCGCTGATAAGTGAACTTTGTTGACTTTTTCCTGTTAGGGGGTCACTAGTGAAGCGCTGTCGCGTTCCGCGGATATAGTTCAGGGCGCCTATATAGTAGATAGGATTTACTGTGAAGTTGTGATCTTGTATTTAAGTTCCCTGCGTGGAAAACTGTTGTTATCTTTGTTGGGTTGGGAGTTAAAGGAAAGTTAAAAACGTTACTTGCTTTCTGGCTCCTTTTTGTCCCTGCATCCTTCTTTACCTGCGGTCCCTTCATGTGTAACAGACACATTGGGTCAATTTCTAGTCATTGTCAGCACTTTATTGACAATTTTCTATTTTTTTGCATTGGTGTGCCAATATGTTAGGAGTCAAGATGAGCGAACCCGTGGATGTTCGAGTTCACTGAGTTCGATGAACATACAGTAAAAAGTTCAGTTCATGTCCGTTATTGATCTCGAACTTGACCCCAGACCTGAACTCAATGGTAGTCAATGGGTCCCAAACTTTGGAAGGCTCGGGGGCTTCAAAGGGAAGCTAAATGGTGGTAAGAGCAGGATAATTGCCCTGCAAAAAAATTATGAATAAGGAAATGACTTAAATGGAATCAGTCACCATTTCAATCATTGGAAAAATAGGAGGTAAATGAATAACATAACGATTTTAATAGTGCTCTCACAGAGACTGAGGTGAGCTACTTTGAATTCAGATAAACATTTCATCTACATAGTATGGGGCAGAGTACCCCATAAGAAGCAGCTTACTTATTTCATCCACAACCATGGGGCAGAGTACCCCATAAATAAGAGGCTTACAAATTTCACTAACAGACCATGGAGCAGAGTATCCCCCAAGAAGCAGCTTAAACTTTCACCCAAAGACCATGGGGCAGACTACCCTTGATAAGAAGCTTATAAATTTCAACCACAGACCATGGGTCAGAGTACCCTCTAAGAAGAAGTTTACAAATTTCACCCACAGACAATGGGGCAGAGTATCCCTAAAAAGAAGCTTATGAATATCACCTACAGACCATGGGGCAGAGTACCCCTAATAAGCAGTTTACAATTTTCACTCATAGACCATGGGACCAAGTACCCATTGCAAGTAGCTTATAAATTTCACCCACAGACCATGGGGCAGAGTACCTTCTAAGAAGCAGCTTACAAATTTCACCCACAGACCATGAGACAGAGTACTCCCTAAGAATCAGCTAACAAATTTCGCTCACAGATCATGGGGTTGAGAACCTCTTTAGAAGCAGGTTTCAAATTTCACCCACAGACCATGGGGCATAGTACCCTCTAAGAAGCAGCTTACAAATTTCCCCCACAAATCATGGGGCACAGAGCCACCTAGTAAAAAGCTCACAAACTTCACCCACAGACCATGGGGAAGAGAACCTCCTAAGAATCAGCTTTCAAATATCACCTGCAGAGTATGGGGCAGAGTACCACCTAAGAATCATCTTGCAGATTACAACCAAAGACCATAGGCAGAGTTCCTTCCATGAAGACATTTACAAATTTCACTCACAGACCATGGGGCACAGATCCTTTTAAGAAGCAGTTTGCAAATTTCACCCACAGACCATGGGGAAGATGTCACAGGTGTGACAGTCGTATCTGACTGCAGAAGGACTCAGCAGTTTGCTTTGCAGATATCTTCCTGGGCTTTCTGACTTTAGGACCCAGTGGCAACCTTCCTCGGCTCTAGTTGACACACCTAGACCAGGGTGTATGTAACTCCCAGTTTGCTGCTGCAAGGCTCTGTTGATATCTCTATTTCCAGTTCCCTGTTGCTGCTTGGAGCTACAGCAGTCGACTATCTTTCTCTCTGGTGTTTTTGAGGATGTTCGTGTTTCTCTCTGAGTCTACTCAAGCTAAGCATTCCCCCTTGTTTGTGTATCCCATCTGTCTTTATTGGTAGAAGGGATTGATTGGTACAAATCCTGTCCTTCCCGCTGCAGGGCTTATCACCAGGGTTTGTCAGTGATTAGGTATCCTGATCGGTGATTGGTGCGCAACCAATACAGGGATGATAGGGCAGACAGGATAAAGTTATATCTGTCTAGGGGTCTTCACTCCCCTCTTCCATAGTGTTTGGTTCCCTTTCCCTTATTCCTTCCTGTTGCACTTAGCCTTTCCTATACATTGCAAGACAGCAGAGTATTCCCTAAGAAGCCACTTACAAATTTCACCCACAGACCTTGGGGAAGAGTACCCCTAAGAAGAGCCTACATATTTCACCAAGGTTGCAGAGTAAACACAGTGGCTTTTGGCAAACTACTCCCACAGATATGGGATCCAAAATAAGCACAGTGCATTTTGACACAGTACTATGACAGACATGGATGCCTAAGAGTAGAAACATTTTATGACAAACTCATCACTTTCACTGACTCAAAAACAAGGAGAAAACCAAGTCTGAAAAATACCAATAAAAAAATCACCAAAATTTATTGATTCAATTAAATAAACAACATGCAAAAAATATAAATGTATAAATAAATACAAAAATGTAATACATGGATTTTAGTCACAATGTGAGTAAATCTACAGGTGTAAACAATGGGCCGAAGGTCAGGATTTATCATAAGGTGCAAACAGGAGAAAAAGAGAACATATAATCTGTTATGACCCCAATGGCGAGGGTCTCAGAGGAACGTGGAAGTCTGCAGAATACAAAAATCCAGCTCATAGGGCAGTGGTAACTGGGTTGACCATATATCTACTCCTAACGCCAACACTAGAAGTAGCCGGGGATCATTCCTACGTTGATTCTAGATGACACGCGCCAGCCGGAGAATCTAGCTACCCCTAGTAGAGGAAAACAAAGACCTTTCTTGCCTCCAGAGAAGGGGACCCCAAAGCTGAATAGAAGCCCCCCACAAATAATGACGGTGAGGTAAGAGGAAATGACAAACACAGAAATGAACCAGGTTTAGCACAGAGAGGCCCGCTTACTGATAGCAGAATAAAGAAAGGTAACTTATATGGTCAACAAAAACCCTATCAAAATCCACACTGGAAATTCAAGAACCCCCGAACCATCTAACGGTCCGGGGGGAGAACACCAGCCCCCCTAGAGCTTCCAGCAAAGGTCAGGATATAGATTAGGAACAAGCTGGACAAAAATACAAAACCAAAACAAATAGCAAAAAGCAAAAGGCAGACTTAGCTGATATAACTGGAACCAGGATCAGTAGACAAGAGCACAGCAGACTAGCTCTGATAACTACGTTGCCAGGCATTGAACTGAAGGTCCAGGGAGCTTATATAGCAACACCCCTAACTAACGACCCAGGTGCGGATAAAAGGAATGACAGAAAAACCAGAGTCAAAAAACTAGTAACCACTAGAGGGAGCAAAAAGCAAATTCACAACAGTACCCCCCCCTTAGTGAGGGGTCACCGAACCCTCACCACGACCACCAGGGCGATCAGGATGAGCGGCATGAAAGGCACGAACTAAATCGGCCGCATGAACATCAGAGGCGACCACCCAGGAATTATCCTCCTGACCATAGCCCTTCCACTTGACCAGGTACTGAAGCCTCCGCCTGGAGAGGCGAGAATCCAAGATCTTCTCCACCACGTACTCCAACTCACCCTCAACCAACACCGGAGCAGGAGGCTCAGCAGAAGGAACTACAGGCACAATGTACCGCCGCAACAAGGACCTATGAAATACATTGTGAATAGCAAACGACACAGGAAGATCCAGACGAAAAGATACAGGATTAAGGATTTCCAATATCTTGTAAGGCCAAATAAAACGAGGTTTAAATTTGGGAGAGGAGACCTTCATAGGAACAAAGCGGGAAGAAAGCCACACCAAATCCCCAACGCGTAGTCGGGGACCCACACCGCGGCGGCGGTTGGCAAAGCGCTGAGCCTTCTCCTGTGACAACTTCAAGTTGTCCACCACATGATTCCAGATCTGCTGCAACCTATCCACCACAGAATCCACCCCAGGACAGTCAGAAGGCTCCACATGACCCGAAGAAAAGCGAGGATGGAAACCAGAGTTGCAGAAAAAAGGCGAAACCAAGGTGGCGGAACTAGCCCGATTATTAAGGGCAAACTCAGCCAACGGCAAGAAGGTCACCCAATCGTCCTGATCAGCAGAGACAAAACACCTCAAATAAGCCTCCAAAGTCTGATTGGTTCGCTCCGTCTGTCCATTAGTCTGAGGATGGAAAGCAGACGAAAACGACAAATCAATGCCCATCCTACTACAAAAGGATCGCCAGAACCTGGAAACGAACTGGGATCCTCTGTCTGACACAATATTCTCAGGGATGCCGTGCAAACGAACCACGTTCTGGAAAAACACAGGAACCAGATCGGAAGAGGAAGGCAGCTTAGGCAAAGGAACCAAATGGACCATCTTGGAGAAGCGATCACATATCACCCAGATAACGGACATGCCCTGAGATAGCGGAAGATCAGAAATGAAATCCATGGAGATATGTGTCCAAGGTCTCTTCGGGACAGGCAAGGGCAAGAGCAAACCGCTGGCACGAGAACAGCAAGGCTTAGCTCGAGCACAAGTCCCACAGGACTGCACAAATGACCGCACATCCCTTGACAAGGAAGGCCACCAAAAGGATCTGGCCACCAGATCTCTGGTGCCAAAAATTCCCGGGTGACCTGCCAACACCGAGGAATGAACCTCGGAAATGACTCTGCTGGTCCACTTATCCGGGACAAACAGTCTGTCAGGTGGACAAGACTCAGGCCTATCAGCCTGAAATCTCTGCAACACACGTCGCAGATCCGGAGAAATGGCTGACAAGATAACTCCATCTTTAAGAATACCAACAGGATCAGCGACTCCAGGAGCATCAGGCACAAAGCTCCTAGAAAGAGCATCGGCCTTCACATTCTTTGAACCTGGTAAATACGAGACAACAAAATCAAAGCGGGAGAAAAACAATGACCAGCGGGCCTGTCTCGGATTAAGGCGTTTAGCAGACTCGAGATACATCAGATTTTTGTGATCAGTCAAGACCACCACACGATGCTTAGCACCCTCGAGCCAATGACGCCACTCCTCAAATGCCCATTTCATGGCCAACAACTCCCGATTGCCCACATCATAATTTCGCTCGGCAGGCGAAAACTTCCTAGAGAAAAAGGCACAAGGTTTCATAACAGAGCAACCAGGGCCTCTCTGCGACAAAACAGCCCCTGCTCCAATCTCCGAAGCATCCACCTCAACCTGAAAGGGAAGTGAGACGTCAGGCTGGCACAAAACAGGCGCCGAAGTAAACCGGCGTTTCAACTCCTGGAAAGCCTCCACGGCAGCAGGAGCCCAGTTAGCTACATCGGAGCCCTTCTTGGTCATATCCGTCAAAGGTTTCACAATGCTAGAAAAATTAGCGATAAAACGACGGTAGAAGTTAGCGAAGCCCAAGAACTTCTGAAGACTCTTAACTGACGAGGGCTGAGTCCAATCAAGAATAGCTCGGACCTTGACTGGGTCCATCTCCACAGCAGAAGGGGAAAAAATGAACCCCAAAAAGGGAACCTTCTGTACACCAAAGAGACACTTAGAGCCCTTGACAAACAAAGAATTTTCACGCAAAATTTTAAAGACCAACCTGACCTGCTCCACATGCGAGTCCCAATTATCAGAAAAAACCAAAATATCATCCAGATAAACAATCAAAAATTTATCCAGATACTTCCGGAAAATGTCATGCATAAAGGACTGAAAAACTGAAGGCGCATTGGAGAGCCCAAAAGGCATCACCAAGTACTCAAAATGACCTTCGGGCGTATTGAATGCGGTTTTCCATTCATCACCTTGCTTAATGCGCACAAGGTTGTACGCACCACGAAGGTCTATCTTGGTGAACCACTTGGCACCCTTAATCCGGGCAAACAAGTCAGACAACAGCGGTAAAGGATACTGAAATTTGACAGTGATCTTATTTAAAAGCCGATAATCAATACAAGGTCTCAAAGATCCGTCCTTTTTTGCCACAAAAAAGAATCCCGCACCAAGAGGGGAAGAAGACGGACGAATATGTCCTTTTTCCAGAGACTCCTTGATATATGAACGCATAGCGGTATGTTCAGGTACCGACAGATTAAACAGTCTTCCCTTAGGAAATTTACTGCCTGGGATCAAATCTATAGCACAGTCACATTCCCTATGAGGAGGCAGTGCACTGGACTCAGACTCACTGAAGACATCCTGATAATCAGACAAATACTCCGGAACTTCCGAAGGCGTAGAAGAAGCAATAGACACAGGCAGGGAATCCTCATGAATACCACGACAGCCCCAACTTGAGACTGACATAGCCTTCCAGTCCAGGACTGGATTATGGGTCTGTAACCATGGCAGCCCTAAAACGACCAAATCATGCATTTTATGTAAAACCAGGAAACGTATCACCTCGCGGTGTTCAGGAGTCATGCACATGGTAACCTGAGTCCAATACTGCGGTTTATTTGCAGCCAATGGTGTAGCATCATTACCCCTAAGAGGAATAGGATTTTCTAATGGTTCAAGAATAAAACCACAGCGCTTAGCAAATGAGAGATCCATGAGACTCAGGGCAGCACCTGAATCTACAAACGCCATGACAGGATAAGACGACAGTGAGCAAATCAAAGTTACAGACAGAATAAATTTAGGTTGCAAATTACCAACGGTGACAGGACTAACAACCTTAGCTATACGTTTAGAGCATGCTGAGATAACATGTGTAGAATCACCACAGTAGTAGCACAAGCCATTCCGGCGTCTATGAATTTTCCGCTCATTTCTAGTCAGGATTCTATCACATTGCACCGAATTAGGTGTCTGTTCAGACAACACCATGAGGGAATTTGCGGTTTTTCTATCACATTGCACCGAATTAGGTGTCTGTTCAGACAACACCATGAGGGAATTTGCGGTTTTGCGCTCCCGCAACCGCCGGTCAATTTGAATAGCCAGTGCCATAGTATCATTCAGACCTGTGGGAATGGGAAAACCCACCATAACATTCTTAATGGCTTCAGAAAGGCCATTTCTAAAATTAGCGGCCAGTGCACACTCGTTCCAATGTGTCAGCACGGACCATTTCCGAAATTTTTGGCAATACACTTCAGCCTCGTCCTGCCCCTGAGACATAGCCAGCAAGGCCTTTTCAGCCTGAATCTCAAGAGTGGGTTCCTCATAAAGTAAACCGAGCGCCAGAAAAAACGCATCAAGATCAGCCAATGCCGGATCTCCTGGCGCCAGCGAAAAAGCCCAATCCTGAGGGTCGCCCCGTAAGAACGAAATAACAATTTTTACTTGCTGAGCAGAATCTCCTGATGAACAGGGTCTCAGGGACAAAAACAATTTACAATTATTCACGAAATTCCTAAACTTAAACCTGTCTCCGGAAAACAGTTCAGGAATCGGTATTTTAGGTTCTGACCTAGGATTTCTGATAACATAGTCTTGTATGCCCTGCACACGAGTAGCCAGCTGGTCCACACTTGTAATCAAGGTCTGGACATTCATGTCTGCAGCAAGCATAGCCACTCTGAGGTAAAGGGGAAGAAGAAAAAAAAAAAAAAAAAACTCAGAATCTTCTTTCTTATAATCCCTCTTCTGCAATGCATTAAACATTTAATACTGGCCTGGCAAACTGTTATGACCCCAATGGCGAGGGTCTCAGAGGAACGTGGAAGTCTGCAGAATACAAAAATCCAGCTCATAGGGCAGTGGTAACTGGGTTGACCATATATCTACTCCTAACGCCAACACTAGAAGTAGCCGGGGATCATTCCTACGTTGATTCTAGATGACACGCGCCAGCCGGAGAATCTAGCTACCCCTAGTAGAGGAAAACAAAGACCTTTCTTGCCTCCAGAGAAGGGGACCCCAAAGCTGAATAGAAGCCCCCCACAAATAATGACGGTGAGGTAAGAGGAAATGACAAACACAGAAATGAACCAGGTTTAGCACAGAGAGGCCCGCTTACTGATAGCAGAATAAAGAAAGGTAACTTATATGGTCAACAAAAACCCTATCAAAATCCACACTGGAAATTCAAGAACCCCCGAACCATCTAACGGTCCGGGGGGAGAACACCAGCCCCCCTAGAGCTTCCAGCAAAGGTCAGGATATAGATTAGGAACAAGCTGGACAAAAATACAAAACCAAAACAAATAGCAAAAAGCAAAAGGCAGACTTAGCTGATATAACTGGAACCAGGATCAGTAGACAAGAGCACAGCAGACTAGCTCTGATAACTACGTTGCCAGGCATTGAACTGAAGGTCCAGGGAGCTTATATAGCAACACCCCTAACTAACGACCCAGGTGCGGATAAAAGGAATGACAGAAAAACCAGAGTCAAAAAACTAGTAACCACTAGAGGGAGCAAAAAGCAAATTCACAACAATAATCCATTTCAAAAGGACAATAGCAAAGGGATATCACATGTCTATATATACCAAAGTTTCTCCATTAGCCTTAAATGTCCAGTAAATACAGCCTCTAAATCTCTTTGTTGCACCCCGTGCCTATCCAAAGTGATGTTAGAAAAATCGTGAATAATTACCCATTGTAGTGATGCATCCTGCCTTGAACTCGGCCACGTACCTCGACGTGCGTTTCGCATTCAAATGTCGCTTCCTCATAAATTTGTTTATGGCATCAGTCAAGATGGTTAACATCACAAAGATTTGGAGAACCTACTACAAGAAATTTAGGAAGCATAAGCCTCTCAAAGTGATGCAATACAAAAAGTGTAAAGATTCTGTTTGCTCAAGGAAAGAGGCAATATGACCTCAAGCAGAGTGGTTATGGTAGACAGACTAAGCATAGCCCATAACCACGAAAAAAGATTGTTCTAGGTTCAGAGTGTGTCAGTTCCAACTGCTGTCCAAGAGGATGTTTTCCATAAAGAGATGGTGACACTTTGAGCTTGATGGAGGCAAGAAGAGAAAGGGACGAATTATCCAGTTTTAAGCTCTTTATGGAACGGTTAGTGTCACGGGGTCCTTCTCCGGTATCACACAATCAACAGAGCAAGAGAATAGTGAGCAACTCCAAGACCTTTATTTAGGCAAAAATATGAAAGGTCCATATACGATCCACCACCCAATGGATGAAATAGTCCATCCAGAACACGAATACAGTTCAGTAACAGGATAAAAGTCCAACAAGACATTAGACAGAGGATAGCATAGTCCATATACTCTTCTTTCTCTCTGAGATGCTGTGAACACAAAATCATTCCAGACAGGACTGATCTGTGTCTCACCTCCCTGATATTTTAAGTTTCCCTCCTCATTCACAGGTCAGGAGGGGGAAGGTCTCAGGGGCTCATTGTTTCAACAAGCTAGGTCAACATGTCATTAGCATATTAGCAAACAATACAGTGCTGTGGGGCTGATATCAGTTGGCAGCAACAGTCATTCATCAATTAGCAAATAACTCCTACAAGACAGCACCATAAAAATAAGTAAAATAGACATATACACAAAAATGATACCCACATAGCATATCACACCATCACAGTTAAATTTAATTTAAATTTGTCACAATAAAAAATAAAGGATGCAAATAAATACAACAAGCAAAGTGTGGAACTTTTTAACTCCCCCAAAGACCCAGAGTGTCATTCTTTTTTTTTTAACTCAAGTGAAGTCACTGAAAAAAAGTTCTGCAGATTGTCTTGTGAAGACATTATAAGGGCAAAGTTTTTAAAAAATTTTTTTACAGTGTAACTGAGAATATCTGAAGTTTTACTGTTTGTTTATACATATTGCTAATAAACTGTGGTGCATTTCCTTGTAGATGGAGCTGACAATACCATGCTAATCACATGCAAAGCACTGACTGATAAGAACCAGGTGAAAGTTGTCTTGAAAAATCACAAAAATCAGGAAGTTAGATTGTAAACCTGCAGCCAGAATGTCAAATAAATATGTCAGTTTGGAATGGAGAGTGAAGACAAATTAACTGTAACGCTCTATGGAGCCAATGTGATAGAGATCTCATTGTGTCGCCATGGGTGGAATGTGAAATTCCCCGGTCAGATAAATCAGATTTCTGTATAATTCTCTCATGGTATTTTAAGGAATGTAATTCAAGTATAAAATAACATATGTCAGCAGTGCTGATGGGACATCCCTCACTGAAACTTTCCTGATTTGGGTCAAATTCTGTAGGGAAATGTAGGTCCAGCCAAGCAGATATGCATTAATTTAAGAAATATATTGTGTTGCAGTCCCCCGTGTTTGGATGTAATATTAAAATGACCCAAAGCAAACTATTCTGACTCTCACTCCTTAAAGAAAGATGCTATGGAAGTCATGGATGTCATCTATCAGGAACATTCACAGACCGAGTCATATGTTATTGAGGATGGAAAGAAAAAAAAAATGAAGACAATTCTAAAACCACCAGAACAATGTACTGTAGCAGAAAATGACAGAATGAGTGGGAAAGGATGGAGGATTGAAATGGGAGTAACTTGGTTAAATAATTTATTTTCAAATGTTTAACATATACACACATGACTATCACAGAATCATAGAATGTTAAAGTTGGAAGGGACCTCAAGGGTCACCACGTTCAACCCCCTGCTCAATGCAGGATTCACTAAACCATTTCAGACAGATGTCTGTCCAGCCTCTGTTTGAAGACTTACATTTAAAGAGAACTCACCACCTCTCGTGACAGCCTGTACTAGTCATTGATCACCCTCACTGTAAAAAAGTTTTTCCTAATATATAATCTGTTATTCTCTCTTTCAGTTTTATTCCATTGCTTCTCGTGTTTCAATGTGTAAATGAGAATAAGGATGATTTTTTAAAATGTGGTGTATAGAACAGGACACAGTATTCCAGATGCGGCCTGACCAAGGTTATGTAAAAGAGGATAGTTACTTCATGTGATCTAGACTCTAAGCTTGTCTTGAAACATCCTCGAACTGTATTTGCCTTTTTTACTGCTGCATCGCACTGTTGACACATGTGCAGTCTTTAATCTATTAGTATACCCAAGTCTATTTCACATGTGCTGTTGCTTAGATCTGTTCCTCCAAATCTGTAGATGTATTTTAATTTCACTTGCCCAAATGTAGAATCTTGCATTTCTCCATGTTAAATACCATTCCATTAGTCGCTGCCCATTGCTCAAGCTTATCTAGATCCATCGGAATCATTTCTCTGTCTTCTCTATCCCTTCTAGATTTGCATCATCTGCAAATTTGATTAGTTTACATACAATACCCTTATCTAGATCATTTTTAAAAATGCTGAACAACACTGGGGCATTTATTTTTACCTGTGTTTAAGTTCTTTATTCATCCATGCTTGTTTCTTTAAATGCATCCAATTTTTCTTTCTTTTGGGGACTTTTACTGATTGTGCGGTGAGAATTTCATTTAGCAAAATCTCCCATCCTTCTTGGACATTTCTGTCCTTTATAACATCCAGCCATTGGACCTTTCCTATCATCTTTCTGAATCCTTTAAAATCTGTCTTTCAGAAGAGTAACCTTAAAGTCTAACACCTCATTGATTTTCTTCCTCTTAAAATTCAAAATTTGAGGATAGCATGATCCCTGCCTCCTAAATTCTCAGCCACCTATTCTTCCTTAACCATTTCCTAGATTGAAGAATTAGTTCCTAGATTGTAGATCCTCTTATTTTCTCTTCTAACTTTTGGAAGATAAAGTTGTCAGCAAGAAGAGATAAAAAATTTTTGGACACATTACTTTTGCCTGAGAGAGATTCCCAACAAATATCTGGATATTTAAAATCTCCCATGATCACTAGGTTATACTTTTTCGAGAAAAAAACATCAGATGTAAAAAGAGTTCATCCATTTCTTCAGTCTGTCCTGGTGGCCTATAGTAAACACCTAGTGTCCTTTCTGTTCTTTTCTCCTTGTATTCTTATTCTAACAGTTTCTGCAGAGATACCATTCTAAGAGGAGAGGTCACTTTTTTCAGAGCTTGCCATCCACCTGAGCACATTCTGTCCTTCATCTACAAGGCATACCCATGTGTGGCTCCAAAAGAAAGGGAGTCAAGTAGCCTATCCAGAAACAGAAATTGTAAAAATGCTGCACAATTTGTCACTGCAGCAAAATAATCCTACTTCTCATCTCTCATATCATCCCTGTCTCACAACACTAAACAGCTATTCAGTACTTTCATTTCTCTTCTTGTCTGCCAGCTCCCCCTCTGTATCCACTTATCTCAGCTGAAGACTATGCTTCATTCTTTAAGCAGAAGATTGACAACATAAGGCAAATATTTTGCCTAAAGTCCCCACAGCCCCTCTTCATAATTACTCAATTCTCCTCCTCCAAAACCAGCTTCACCCTCATGGAAGGTCAACTTTCCTCTTTACTCTCCAAAACATGTCTCACCACCTGTGAACTTGACCCAATCCCGTCCCACCTCATTCCAAACATTACAACAGTCTTCATTTCAAAACTAACCCACCAATTCAACCTGTCACCAACAACTGTTGTCTTCCCCTCATGCTTCAGACATCCCTCCATCACACCGATCCTCATAAAGTCCTCCCTTGATCCATCCTTTATGCATAGCTATCACCCCATATCACTTCTCTCCTATGCTTCAAAATCAGTGGACCAACAAGTCCATTACAATACAAGTTACCCTCTGCTACTGCTGGCGAGAGGACTCTGCCCATGAGGAATAACAGTCTACAAAGGATGGTTTAGGATACACTAGGTGAAAATAGAGCTGCTTTCTCAGCGGTATGGTGGTGCGATGGTTAGTGTAGATTGTAGGCTTTTCGGGAAAAGGTGTTTTTTCAAGTTCATGTTGATGATTCCCATGGTAGGTAAGAGTATGATATGTTGATGGACACAGTTCCACAGTAGATTGGATCTAAGTGAGAAATCTAGTATGCGATTGTGGGAAGAGGAGATTAAAGAGGAATAGAGAAAAAGATCTTGTGACGAACGGAGGTTGCGTGCAGTTAAGATTAATCTATCATTGTACTTGTTTTTATTATGTATACCCTTTTCACATAAATGGCGCTATAACAATAAATAATAATAATACCGCTGTGCGGCTGACAGAGAAATGAAGTCAAGTAGACCATACAGTAACTGAAGGTTTCAAAGAACTGCGCAATTACAATATTTCTACTCTGTGAAATTGATGACACTTTAGTGGTGTATAGTGTTGAGCATTCCGATGCTGCAAGTATCGGGTATCGGCCGATACTTGCTGTATCGGAATTCCGATACCGGGATTCCGATACTCTTGTGGTATCGGGTATCGGGTATCGCAACAACATTAATGTTAAAATGTGTAAAAGAGAGAATTAAAATAAAAAATATCGCTATACTCACCTGTCCGACGCAGCCGGGACTTCAGCGAGGGAACCGGCAGCGTTGTTTGTTTAAAATTCCCGCTATTACTTGGTTACGTGAATTCCCGGCTTGTGATTGGTCAGGTCGGCCACGTTGCCGGGACGCGGACCAATCACAGCAAGCCGTGACGAAATTACGTCACGGCTTGCTGTGATTGGTCCGCGTCCCGGCAATATGGCCGCCCTGACCAATCACAAGCCGTGACGTCACGGGAGGCTGGACACGCGCCCATTTTAAAATGAGCGCGTCCAGCCTCCCGGCTTGTGATTGGTTGACCGCGGCGCAACCAATCACAAGCCGTGACGTCACGGGAGGCTGGACACGCGCCCATTTTAAAATGAGCGCGTCCAGCCTCCCGGCTTGTGATTGGTTGACCGCGGCGCAACCAATCACAAGCTGTGACGTCACGGGAGGCTGGACACGCGCCCATTTTAAAATGAGCGCGTGTCCAGCCTCCCGTGACGTCACGGCTTGTGATTGGTCAGGGCGGCCATATTGCCGGGACGCGGACCAATCACAGCAAGCCGTGACGTAATTTCGTCACGGCTTGCTGTGATTGGTCCGCGTCCCGGCAACATGGCCGACCTGACCAATCACAAGCCGGGAATTCACGTAACCAAGTAATAGCGCAAATTTTAAACAAACAACGCTGCCGGTTCCCTCGCTGAAGTCCCGGCTGCGTCGGACAGGTGAGTATAGCGATATTTTTTATTTTAATTCTTTCTTTTACACATTTATATGGTTCCCAGGGCCTGAAGGAGAGTTTCCTCTCCTTCAGACCCTGGGAACCATCAGGAATACCGTCCGATACATGAGTCCCATTGACTTGTATTGGTATCGGGTATCGGTATCGGATTGGATCCGATATTTTGCCGGTATCGGCCGATACTTTCCGATACCGATACTTTCAAGTATCGGACGGTATCGCTCAACACTAGTGGTGTATATCAATAATTTTGGGAAATGTTTGTACTCCAAGTTGGGCCTTGGAGTACAGGCCCAACTTGATCAAAAGGCCTTAAATTACTTTCAGTCAACTAGCTGTGTTACTATCCTTAAATTTGTATCATTTGTGGTATACTAAGATGATATTTGTGCCACCTTATTGTGACTGATCAAAAATCACATTTTAGATGAAGTATCAGAACTTCCAGCACAGCAGGCTTCCCCCGGACCCTCACCCACTTCATCTTAATTGAAACTTTCAAATAAATAAATAAATAAAATTTCAAATAATTCGAAGCTGTACATGTTGGGCCAGACCCTGCTTGTGTGCCATTATAACAGGCTCTACTATGGGTCAATTGATCAGTCAACTACATGTGTTGTAATACTACTACTATTCTTAAATGTTTCTATCAATACTAGTCTGTGAAACTGATGTTTTTGCCACCTGAGTGTCGTATGAGGTGTGAGGTCCCCCAGCTAAGAAGGCCTACACAGCTTTCTTAACCACCAGGTTCTCATTGAAACTTCAATTCCAAGCTGTAAATGCTGGGTCAGGCCCTGATACCTCATGTATGGCCCATGGTTGACTATTGCTGTGCCATTTGCAAATTTCTACTGTGGGTCAATTGATGCCATTTTTCACGGTGTCTGCCCCTAATTTTGGCTGTTTGGGAAGCTTTTTGTCACCCTTTAAGGTGTTGTCTAAGTGATTTGTTTTGCCTACCATTGAATCTAATGGGGTTCGGGTACATTTCAGCCAACTATTCAGCGAACTGTTTGGCGAACGGAGCTCCATTTGGCGAATCCAAACCGAACCGAACCTTGAATGGTTCGCTCATCTCTACTTAGTATGGCATTGATGATGTACGGTAATTTTCAAGACATCAGAAATTACTACAAGTTCTCTGTATAGTATATAGAGAACCTATGGTTATTTTTGATGCCTTCATAAATACAACACCTTTACAATGCTAAGGATATCCGGAAAACATAACTTATTTTGGAGAAATCCTGAAAACATAATCTTATAGAGGAGAAATCCTGAAATCATAACTTGTGGGGGAATTTTAAAGACTTAAGCTGATATAGACAGCAAAAAGAGGAAAGATAAAACACTTCTTTATTAGAAAATCTTTAAAAACACTTCAAGTGGACAATGAGGTGGGAAAACAGAAATCATCGCGTTTTGAAAGATACCCAGCGGTCTTTGTCCAAGAAACCCTGGTCTAAATGAGTTTGATATTTTAATGTTAAAACTTCTTGGCCTATTTTTTATTTCAGTGTCAGGAGACCGCTGAGCGTAATAAATGTATGTGCTGTATGTATAACTTAACTGTATCAAAGAGATATGTATGCACAAGAGTTGTCATTGTGATTGTTAAGTGTCTTGTTTCTGGAACAATCACCTGATTCCTCACTTTTTGATAGAAGAAATTTAGCGTTTTTGTTTAATTGAGAAAACTTATCCATCTATAGATACCAAGTCTGTGGAGAACAGGTCAAATGGGCAATGAACATGTTCATAGACAATTTCTTGCTAGCACTCCGAGTGGTCACATTTAGTATTGCGAGAGAACCTTTTTTTTTTAAAGAAGAAAATTGAAAAGTTAAAATGCTAATTAGATTTATTCAAGTCCAGAGCATCAAAGTCAAATCTCATGCATACAATTTATGTCTTTAATATATATTTAAATATGAAGTCTTCCACATATTTCTGTGCAGCAGACCTTCCTTGAAGTCAATATATATGAGAACCTGGAAAGATCATTTTTCTTCTCAATGTCAGAATATTGTATGTTTTATCTTATCCTTTCCATTATACTGTGATTGGCTTTTATTGGCCATGTCTGTCTTGTTCTGCTTTGCTATATGTGGGTGTACTCACTGATGTTAGAAAATGCAAAGATTAAATTTATTACAATTTTCTCAGAATTTCATACATTAATGATTGGAACAGCACATCAACCACTTTTGTTAGACTTGTATTACAGTTAAAGCTTTTTGTTGCAACAGCGAATTGGCAACAGGGCTCATCATTCCTAGTGCTAAAATACATATTCGTAAGACCGTTTTAAAGCCTTTCATAGAAGTTTTGTATGCAGCTCTGGCAAAAATTAAGAGACCACTGCAAAATGTTCAGTTTGTTTGATTTTTCACTTTATAGGTATATTTTTGAGTAAAATATAAATTGTTCATTTATTCTATAAACTTCTGACAACATGTCTCCGAATTTCCAAGCAATAAATTTTGTTTAGTTTCTCTGAAAAGGAGAAATGGTCAAAATTAAGAAAAAAAACAAACATGCTTTCAGACCTCAAATAATGCAAATAAAACAAGTTCATAATCATTTAGAAACAACAATACTAATGTTTTAACTCGGGAAGAGTTCAGAAATCAATATTTTGTGAAATAACCAACGTTTTTAATCACAGCTTTCATGCATCTTGGCATGCTTTTCTCCAGTCTTTCACACTGCTTCTGGTGCAAAAATGTAAGCAGTTCTTCTTCGTTTGATGGCTTGTGACTATCCATCATCCTCTTGATTACATTCCAGAGGTTTTCAATGGGATTCAGGTCTGGAGATTGGGCTGCCCATGACAGGGTTTTGATGTGGTGGTCTCTTGATTTTTGCCACAGCTGTATATGCTATATATTAAATTAAATTCCATAAATATAATAACTTTACTTTCACATACTGATATGAAATGTCTATAAGAATATAATAATGATAAAATTATTTATGTAACAAATATATTTGTAGGGAGCGCCAAGCTGTCACAGTGAGAATTATTGGCCATACACTGGTTTCTGGAAAATAAATATGCAATATAACCTCTTCAGATGGGAAGAAAACAGGGACTCCAGTGCCACTTACTAGAATTATAAATCCTAAAAGTCAATATTCACCATTTAACCCCTTTCTGACCTTGAACGGGATAGTACGTCCGAGGTCAGAAGCCCCTCTTTGATGCCGGCTCCGGCGGTGAGCCCGCATCAAAGCCGGGACATGTCAGCTGTTTTGAACAGCTGACATGTGCCCGTAATAGTTAAATTCTGCTGTCAAACGCAGACAGCGGCATTTAACTACCGCATCCGGCCGGGCGGCCGGAAATGACGGCATCGCCGACCCCCGTCACATGATCGGAGGTCAGCGATGCTTCAGTATTGTAACCATAGAGGTCCTTGCACCATTATGCTATCATTAAAAACATCAGCTCGGCACGCAAAAAATAAGCCCTCAACCGACCCCAGATCATGAAAAATGGAGACGCTATGAGTATCGGAAAATGGCACAATTTTCTTTTTTTTTAGCAAAGTTTGGAATTTTTTTTCACCACTTAGGTAAAAAATAACATAGTCATGTTAGGTGTCTATGAACTCATAATGACCTCGAGAATCATAATGTCAGGTCAGTTTAGCATTTAGTGAACCTAGCAAAAAATCGAAACCAAAAACATGTGTGGGACTGCACTATTTTTGCAATTTCACTGCACTTGGAATTTTTTTCCCATTTTCTAGTACACGACATGCTAAAACCAATGATGTCATTCAAAAGTACAACTCATCCCGCAAAAAATAAGCCCTCACATGGCCAAATTGACGGAAAAATAAAAAAGTTATGGCTCTGGGAAGGAGGGGAGTGAAAAACGAACACGGAAAAATTAAAAATCCCAAGGTCATGAAGGGGTTAAAGAGCATGGCCACACAACTTGGAATATATAGCCAACTAGAACCATTTCCAGATAGACATGTTCCAGCGCTCTTGCCCCTCATCAGTACAAGGCAGGAGAAGTGGTTGGGTGGGTGAGAGGCCATTTAACGAGCTTCTAAATGATAAAGTTTCTTGTGAAGAATGCTAACTTGGCATAGGTATATATGGGAATTCGAAGGCAAATAATTATCCTGACACCAACTTGGCACTCTCCACAAGGAGAAACTTTATTTCTTAGAGACTCTGTCTCTGTCAAAAACCCCTCCGCCAGTCCGTCTGTGCTACAGCTTGCACTGATGAAAGGCGACAGCCCCAAAACATGTGTCTGCAAATGGAGGTTCCAGTTTGGCTGCATATCCTAGTGTAAGCCAGGTGGCTAGACTCTTTAATGGGTCGTTATTGACTTTCTGGATAGCTACTTCAAATAGAAGCACTAGAGGCCCCGTGAAAAGGCTATTTACGATATAGTTATATTAATATATATTGGCGTTCCCTTTTCAGGAGTTGAAGACAGCCTCTCAAGCCTCCCAGTATGTGGTTCTTTGGTTGTTAGCTTCTGATTTTATTATACTAGAACCAAGAAAGTTATCCTATTAATCACACTTGACATAAGGGCCAGATCTATATTTCTGGATGTTGACATACAGTAAGACCAAAGCTGCATTTACACTGAAAGATTATTGTAAATGAGTGTTCTTAGGAACAAAACAAAACATTACTTCTTCAGAAGAAATAATCCTTTGTATAACGCAACAGATCATCGTTCTTGTTAGTACATCGACCTGAGCAAACAGGACACTTCAATGTACAGGAACAATGGCAGCCTATGCGCAATGAGTGATCTACTACAGATCACTCAGCATGCATCGTTTACTGATGCTTGATTGTGTAAAAAGGGTATTAAACAATTTCTGATCATTGGTAAAGGTTTATCTCTCAACAGTAGGAATTATGTGACTTTATGTGATAATTATTGCTAATTCTTATTATGACTAAAAATGAACTATGATTAGAAAAGTAAAACTGGACCAATCATATCATCCAATAGGACTCATGTAATTATAACTTGCAAAATTAATATAATCATTCTGTGTCCAAATAGAATCACCATCAAATGCTCACATAAGGTCCACATAATGTTATCATAAAATCAGGGCCGGTTTTAGACAAAGTTTAAAATGGGGCCCCAAATGCTAACATATTGCACATCACACAGAAGCATTTCGGTTGTATTTACGTGCGCTGAGTTCAGGCCACTAAACGAGTGTGATCAACAATATTGAAATCGTTCAACACTTGTTTCCCGGCCTCTTTCCACCGTCTGAGAAAGAATGATGGGGACAGAATGATCACTAATAGATCACTAACAGATCACCATACAGTATCATGTTATCAGCAGCACATCTACAGTTTACACCAGCGATGTGATGCTGAGAACAATGATTTTTGTTCTGGCATAAACAAATCAATCACTTGATGAATATGCAGCATTTTGCTTGTTTAGTATAATACACCCCATAGTCCTCCATATATTATAATGTGCACCACAGTCCTCCATATTGTAAAATGCACACCCCAGAGTCCTCCATATAGTATAATATGCCCCATAGTCCTCCATATAGTATAATACACTCCTCAGTCCTCCATATAGTATTACACACTTCTCATAGCCCTCCAATATAGTATAATACACTTCTCATAATCCTCCATATATTAAAATACACTGCTCAGTCCTCCACATAGTATGATACACTCCTCATAGTGATCCACATAGTATAATGCACTGCCATAGTCATTCATGTAGTACAATTCACTTCACATAATTCTTCTTATAGTATAATGTATTCCCCATAGTCCTCGATACAGTAAAATGCAGCCCACATATAGTATAATGCAGCCACCCTATAGAGCATAATGCTTCCACCCCACAGAGTATAATGCAACCACAACAGAGTATAATGTAACCCCCATAGAATATAATGCAGCCCCCCTCATATAGTATAATGTAGCCCTCTCATAGCGTATGATACAATCACCCCTCATAGAATCTAAATATAATACAGCCCCCTATAGAATATAAAGTAGCCCGAATAAAATATAATACAGCCCACCTCCCCATAGAATATAATGTAGCCCCAGCAAAGAGTATTATGCAATCCTCCCACATAAAATCTAATACAGCCCTATAGAATATAATGTAGCCCCCACAGAATATAATACAGCCCACCTTCCCATAGTATATAATGTAGCCCCCATAATATATAACAAAGCCTCCCCCATAGAATATAATGTACCCCACATAGTATATAACACAGCCTCCCCCATAGAATATAATGTGTAATGTCCCCCCAATAGTATATAACACAGCCGCATAGTATATAACACAGCCTCCCCTATAGAATATAATATACCCCAATAATATATAACACAGCCCGCATAGTATATAACACAGCCCGCATAGTATATAGCACAGCCCGCATAGTACATAGCACAGCCCACATAGTATATAGCACAGCCCACATAGTATATAGCACAGCCCACATATTATATAGCACAGCTCACATAGTATATAGCACAGCCCACATAGTATATAGCACAGCCCACATATTATATAACACAGCTCACATAGTATATAGCACAGCCCACATAGTATATAGCACAGCTCGCATAGTATATAACACAGCCCGCATAGTATATAGCACAGCCCGCATAGTATATAGCACAGCTCGCATAGTATATAGCACAGCCCACATCTCCCCCATTGAGATTGGCCCCACAGTCCAGTACTCACTGTTAAAGTAAAAAAAAAACACACTCCTCACCTCTCCTCTTGCCCACGCTGCTCCCTGCTCCTGTCTCAGCGGCTGCACTGCCTGTCACACAATGAGTATGCGATGATGTCATCGCATACTTGCAATGTCAGAGGCAGAGTGGGGAATGATGGGAGAGGGGGCTTCAGCTGACACTCTCTCCTCCATCATTGCTTTGAACTGTACCTGCAGTTGCCGGTACAGTTCAATATGGCGACGGCAGGGAAGTCGGTGCTGGCGGCAGGCGGGTCCCCCTGCCTCACAGGGGCCCCATAGTGGCCACATGATGTGCCACTAACTGGGGGCCTCTGGGGGAGCGGGGGCCATAGGCAGCTGCCTGGTCTGCCTGCCACCTAACGCTGGCCCTGCATACAATGCCCAATTAATACAACCATCCTGTGCACACTGTACATTACACATTGCCAAAATCATACCATTATACAGAGATCAAATAAAATCATATTCAATGAACAAAAGATATTGTTATACATTGCCAAAATAATACCATGACACGATGCTCATATAATAGCATCATTTAGTGCCCAGATAATATCATCATACATTGCCAAAGTACCATTACAGTGTACAAATAATATACTCATTTAGTGCACAAGTAATGACATTATGCAGTATCTAAATTTTGTCATATTGTTATTAGACAGTGCCCAAATAATATCACCATACGATTCCCAAAAATGCCATCATACAGAGCCCAAATATTATCATAATGTAGTTCCAAAAACTATATTCATACCTTACGAAAATAACACTATCACACAGTGCCGAAATAATAGCATTTACAGTGCTGACATACAACCACTATATATTGCCTAAACAATACCACAGTACAGGATACAAGTAATATAATAATGCAGTTTAATCTTTGTGAAGGACGTATGAATCAAGCTGCATACAAGGTTATCCTGGAAAAACAGTTGATTCCTTCTGCTCAGGCAATGTTCCCCAACTCTGAGGACTGTGTTTTCCAGCAGGACAATGCGCCATGCCACACAGCTAGGTCAATCAAGGTGTGGATGAAGGACCACCACATCAAATCCCTGTCATGGCCAGCCCAATCTCCAGACCTGAACCCCATTGAAAACCTCTGGAATGTAATCAAGAGGAAGATGGATAGTCACAAGCCATCAAACAAAGAAGAACTGCTTACATTTTTGTACCAGGAGTGGCATAAGGTCACCCAAAAGCAGTGTGAAAGACTGGTGGAAAGCTGCCAAGACGCATGAAAGCTGTGACTAAAAATCATGGTTATTCCACAAACTATTGATTTCTGAACTCTTCCTGAGTTAAAACATTAGTATTATTGTTTCTAAATGATTATGAATGTGTTTTCTTTGCATTATTGGAGGTCTGAAAGCAATGCATTTTTTTTATTATTTTGACCATTTCTAATTTTCAGAAAATAAATACAAAATGTATTGCTTGGAACTTTGGAGACTGTTGTCAGTAGTTTATAGAATAAAAGAACAATTTACATTTTACTCAAAAATATACCTATAAAGAGAAAAATATGAACATTTTGCAGTGGTCTCTTAATTTTTACCAGAGCTGTATATATAGGCAGCAATTTTGTAGCAGTGTTCTTTTAGTATTTCAGGCATTTTTTTCATAGAATTCTAAAAATGCCAAAATATACATGCACAAAATGTAAAAAAAAAATCAAAATCATCAAGAATTGCTCGTAAATATAATCTGCATATATTCGTAATGTTCTTGATGATTTTGTTGTCACGGCCCGTAGATGACGCATCGTCCTAAGAACGTGTCCCTTTTGCCCTTCCACATCATCCATCTCTTTGAATGGCTAACGCGAAAATATAATTTTTCTGCTTTATTATAAGACTTACGTCTACTTCTAAAAGCAGCAATTATGATAATGTCATTCACTTCATTAAATTAAACGGCTCTAGGCCGCTTTAAAAGGCCCTTAATGCAAAAAGATATAAAATAATACAACACATGCGACGCGCAGTAGATAAGGACGATTTCTGTGCATTAAAATTTCATGCAAATCTTTCTATGATCCCGTTCCATCAAGAGCTGTCGTTACAGGTAATTTAACTGATCAGCAATGATCTTAATCACTGTCATAGAAGGACACCATAAACAATTGACAGTATACATCTTTCTTGACATGACCCTTAATCACCGAAAATAAAACCTGCTGCCCTTGATTAACATTGCACTGCTGAATATGATATTCTGCAAATCTCATTGATCATCCATCTCATCAAAATGGCAAGCTAATGCATTTTTGTTTGCTGTTTATAAAGGCTATATATCATTAAAAGACCCGGACTACATAGGGATTCATTGCCAATCGGACCCTGCATACCCATTGCTGATGACACAATACATCTCCAGAGAATCAACACATCAATTAACCTTCTGACTGCTCCGGAGGCAATGTAATTAGTTAATAGAGCATTTATAGAATGGATGAGATGTTATGGGCTCATTAGCATAATGCATATGCATCATTATAATCAGAGTGCATTATGGAACTGAAATGGGGGGCGATAAGGTGATCTGTTTGGATGTAGGTATGGATGGGGTGTCAAGGAATATTTTGGGGTAAAAAACAATAATGACTTCATACATGCCTGGAATAATACAGATAGATAATGCTACATATGAATTATGTCCCTGTCCTGGACTTCCCTTATTCACATTGAGGTCATTGGTCACATGGCATGGTTTTACTACTAGAGACAGGCTAGGAAAATCTGGAGTGGAAAGTTATATGAGTGGAACAATCAGAGTAAAAGTATAAAAGAAATTTGTCACTACTTAAGCATTTACCACCAACTCCTGGTTTTGGCTTGCGAATACTGATACAACATACTAATCCCACAGTTGAATAGACTGTGGTCAAAGAAGTGTCACATAGATATATTTAAAAAACTGAATATCTTTATTATAAATGGTTAAAATGCATATGAATACATAAATGAAACAATAGACAAGGTGCCTCAAACAAACTAAAAAATCCAGATGAGGTCAACTGGAGCAGGACACGTAATAAATACACAGGGAATAATCTATATGAGCAATACACATGCAAATAAAATAGGTTTTATTTAAAGTAGGAAGCTGTCTCTTCAGCAGTGACTGTTGTTGAGGTGGAGTTCTCTGACCACTGTTTAATTTTGTTTTCTCTGAATATCACAGAGACCCTCCGGAAGGGAAGAAGCTTTTGGAGGCTCAATTCATCTCTCTTGGAAGAAGTGGAGATAAGACAGTCCTTTGAGGATTTTCTTCAGAGCCAGGAACCCTAAAGGTACCTTCACACGAAGCGACGCTGCAGCGATAGCGACAACGATGCCGATCGCTGCAGCGTCGCTGTTTGATCGCTGGGGAGCTGTCACACAGACCGCTCTCCAGCGACCAACGATGCCGAGGTCCCCGGGTAACCAGGGTAAACATCGGGTTGCTAAGCGCAGGGCCGCGCTTAGTAACCCGATGTTTACCCTGGTTACCAGCGTAAAAGTAAAAAAAACAAACAGTACATACTCACCTGCGCGTCCCCCAGCGTCTGCTTCCTGACACTGACTGAGCTCCGGCCCTAACAGCACAGCGGTGATGTCACCGCTGTGCTTTCACTTTCACTTTAGGGCCGGCGCTCAGTAAGTGTCAGGAAGCAGACGCTGGGGGACGTGCAGGTGAGTATGTACTGTTTGTTTTTTTTACTTTTACGCTGGTAACCAGGGTAAACATCGGGTTACTAAGCGCTGCCCTGCGCTTGGTAACCCGATGTTTACCCTGGTTACCAGTGTAAAACATCGCTGGTATCGTTGCTTTTGCTTTCAAACACAACGATACACGGCGATCGGACGACCAAATAAAGTTCTGGACTTTATTCAGCGACCAGCGACATCACAGCAGGATCCTGATCGCTGCTGCTTGTCAAACACAACGATATCGCTAGCGAGGACGCTGCAACGTCATGGATCGCTAGCGATATCGTTACAAAGTCGTTTTGTGTGAAGGTACCTTTACTGAATCTTTGTAGTAGTAAGTCAGAGTGGTGGGAGATGTTCAAGAAAAAAGGTGAAGAGATTCTTCTGCCAGCTCTCGAGCCTCAGGAGTCTGAGCAGGTACCACCTGTATCAGGTGGAAAACTCAAGGAAACTCGAGCATCTAGTCTCAACTGGAGGTAGCCGCGAGGACTCGGAGATCTCCAGAGTGAAATCTTTCCTTATGAGGTGTCAGCACGATAGACACGCATCTTTGGTTTTTGAAAGGGGTTACAGGAAGTACCGCTCTTCTGACCCTTACAGAAACTGCAAGATGTCAGTGAATAGTAGTGTAGTTAAAGGACTGGTTGACTCTTTGGGGTCCCTGAGGCGATCCTGATCAGTGATCCTGGAGGTTGTAATATTTTTCTACTCGCACCTCTTGGGGAAGAGGGATCTTGATTAGGATGAAATGTTGGCTTTCCTGGCTGCAGCCGTCTCCAAACCAGGGGTAGACCACTCTCTTGACATTTTGACAGAGATGATCAGGGAAGAGGAAGCTAAGTTGGTGATTGAAGGGTTTACCCCCCAAAAAATCACCCGGTTCAAATGGCTTAACATCTGAACTCTATAAGACCATTAAGGACGCTTTGGTTCCCCTCTTGACTGAGGTATTCAATGACTGTTTTTCCTCTGGCATTCTGCCAAAGTCAATGAGAAGGTCTGCCCTGATCATTTTGTCAAAGGGTAATGACCCATCTTGCATTGAGAATTGGCATTTCATAGCGCTTCTCAATACTGACAGGAAGGTTCTGGCAAAGGTGCTATTTAATCAGCTGGTGAAATTTGGACCCCGACTCCTTTCAAAGGCCCAGTATTGCTCTGTTCCAGGCCTCAGCACATTTAGTGTTGTGCTCTGTGTCTAAGAGGCAGGGGAGCAGGGTAGGGCTGGTCAATGGAAGGGGTACATGCTGTCAATGGACCAGGCAAAAGGGTTTGATTTGGTCAATCACGAGTACCTTTGGTCTGTCCTTCTGAGATATGGCCTGCCGGGGGAGTATGTTTATTGGCTTAAGACCTTGTACGGTGGGGCAGAGAGTTTCCCCGCTTGTGAATGGTTGGATTGGCAGTTCTTTTGAGGTTAGATCTGGTGTTCACCAGGTTGTCCCTTGAGCCCGCTGCTGTATGTGTTTGCGATTGACCCACTTCTTAGGAGAGTGGAGCATGGACTGTTGGCCAGGATTGGAATGGACTGGGCAGCACCGGAAGCCACTCTTGAGGGTGGTGGTGTATGCTGATGATGTCACTGTTTTTGTTTCCTCTCACGAGGAAGCAAAGTGGCTGATGTCAGAGGTAAATTGCTACTCGGAGGCATCCGGGTCCAAGATCAACCGAGATAAGTGTGAGAGTCTCTGGCTGGGAGGAGGAGATCCTTCTTTTGATCTCCCGGACACTCTTCCAGGACCCAAAGTCTCTGCAAAAGTCCTTAGGATTGAGATTGGCCAGGAGGAATACCCCAAACAAAATCGAAACAGCAGACTAGAGATCACCACTCAGAATGTGAACCAATGGAAGGGTTGGTCTTTGACCCTAAGGGAAATGGTAAACCTGGTCAAAACGTACCTGCTCCCTTTACTGATTTATCTGGGCAGTGTGTGCATCTTACCAGAGTCTCTCTAAACTAGGGTCTACAGTTTGTTCTTCCAACTGTTATGGTGTTATAGACTGAACCTGGTCAAGAGGGAGATTACTTACCATACTAGGAGACTAGGAGGGTTGAGTATGGTCAACCCTGTGGTATTGCTTGTGGATATCTTCATTAAGTTCAATATTGACACCTCTGGAAAGAGAGGGCTCCTCCGTGGGTATTCTCCTGTAGGAGATGGTTTCAGTCTTTCTCCCAGGAATGGGAGACAGGAGGGCAAGTGAAGGACCTTCGCACACCGCATGGACATCTTCCGGCTTACGCTACTTTGGTTCTGAAGGGGGTCTGGGAATGTGGGAGCTCAGGACTCTGCCAAGGAAACTGCTTGACAATAGAGTTCTGTTGACCAATTTCCAGAGGCTTATGGGGTTCAGGAATTGCTCAAGTCGGTATCTTGGTGTGGGTTTGCATCTTTTGAATTCTATCGGGATCCCCTCAAAGTTTTGGGACTTGGCTTGGTGCTGCTTCCACGGGAAACTTTGGACCATGGTACTGTGCTGGAAAGCATGGACCACTTCCTGCTTCGCTGTCCCTTCAATACAGAGGTGTACAACAGGGTGGGCGCCTCTATTGGCTGGTCTTGGCTGGCCGGTCTCTCCTATGCAGAATGGACCTACAGAGTATTCAGAGACCTTGGTGGTTGGGACCGCTGCACCTTATTTCTAGTTAGCGCAGTGGTTAGGTATCACACATGGAACACACAGTGTTTAGTATCAATGCAAAGGAAAATCCACCAAGTGGACGATGTGTTTAGGACCATATTTGGTGACCTGGTGAAGGTGCGCTCTCTGGAGTATGAGAGACTAAGCACACAAAGGGCCACTCTCCTCTGGAGGGGATTTTCTTTTAGTGTGACCTAGTCTGATCATCTCCTTTCCTGGTTGTGGGCTGCTGCTGACACTGTAGATTATTGTTTTGTTTAATCGGTATACAGTGATGCAGGACTGCAGGCGCTGAACTTGGGCTTTGCGATTTGTGGTTATTGTAGTGTTTGTTTCTGTATATATTGTATATAGGTATCTAGATTTGGGTGTAGGTGTTATGTTGAGTTTATCTTGTGGGACTATGGGACACTGGGGTGTTTGGGGGAAAACTGGCACTGCCTGATCTGGCCTATGGACATTGGACATGGACTGAGGCATGAGACGCAGGACCAGCTCTCAGGTCAGTGCAGGGGTTGGGAATGCTGGGCTTCTGTGTGGGGTGGTGATTAGCTTAGTATTGTATATATTTGTATAGTTTGTGGTTATTTTATTTAACATTTTAAAAAAAGTTTATGCACATAGTTTTTGTTTGCTATTGTTTATTTTATTTGTTTTTTATTATTTTTTTTTTGGTGACCAGTCCAGAAGGAGAAAGTAGTTATTGTTAGTTATTATTCTGTATATATGTATAATATGTGTGAGGGGAGAGAATGAGCGGCTGGACCAGTGTTCATTATACTTATTATTTTCTGGCTGATATTTCTGCTTTGTTTCTGTCAGTATTATTGTTAAGTTTTTCATTTTCATAATAAAAGATCTATGGATGTAACTCATGATCAGTACAGGATTAGTAATGAAATGTATGTATACAGTGACTGCACCAGCAGAATAGTGAGTGCAGCTCTGGGGTATAACACAGGATGTAACTCAGGATCAGTAATGTATTGTATGTACACAGTGACTGCACCAGCAGAATAGTGAGTGCAGCTCTGGGGTATAACACAGGATGTAACTCAGGATCAGTAATGTAATGTTTGTTCACAGTGACTGCACCAGCAGAATAGTGAGTGCAGCTCTGGGGTATAATACAGGATGTAACTCAGGATCAGTAATATAATGTTTGTTCACAGTGACTGCACCAGCAGAATAGTGAGTGCAGCTCTGGGGTATAATACAGGATGTACTCAGGATCAGTAATGTAATGTATGTACACAGTGACTGCACCAGCAGAATAGTGATTTCAGATATGGAGTATACAGCATTACGTATAATAAATTAAACACAAGATAAGTGCAAGATAAGTAAAGTAATGTATAAAGCGACTCAACTTTTCTACGCTTATTATTTATTTTCTAAACTGTATTGTGGTGTTTAAAGTTGAACCTGCGCTTTCATACTGCAATCTATGTGTCTTCCATATTGAAGACTAAAGGTACCTTCACACTAAACAACTTTACAACGAGAACGACAACGATCCGTGACGTTGCAGCATCCTGGATAGTGATCTCGTTGTGTTTGACACGCAGCAGCGATCTGGATCCCGCTGTGCCATCGCTGGTCGGAGCTAGAAGTCCAGAACTTTATTTGGTCGTCAGATCGGCGTGTATCGTCGTGTTTGACAGCAAAAGCAACGATGGCAGCAATGTTAAACATGGAGCTAACGACCTGTGAGAACGATAAGTGAGTCACCGCTACGTCACAGGATCGCTCCTGCATCGTTCTGGAGCTGCTGTGTTTGACGTCTCTACAGCGACCTAAACAGCGACGCTCCTGCGATCGGCTCGTTGTCTATATCGCTGCAGCGTCGCTGAGTGTGACGGTACCTTTAATATGTTAATGCATTAATTCTCAGTACTCAATCTGAGAGGTGGAAGAAGGGGCTACTTTTAGACAAGAACTACAAAGAGAAGATCTCTATCAGTTGTTTGAGAACAATCAAGGCACCAGTCACTTGAAAGGAAGCCGAGCTGAATTTCATCTGTTATAGACTTTTTTTTTTTTTTCTACACTACTTACGCATGGAAATTATTCTTTAATGTAGATTTCCTTTTCATCACTTGGTAAATCCTATTAAATATGCCAAGGGGAAAAGAACACAGAGATATTTAATATAGTTTTCTGGAACAATAACTTATTTGTTTTGCTTGAGATGAAAGTAAGTTATTACAATTGCAAAGACGAACACTTCAATTACTTTTGTTAAATCAACCTCATACATAATTGCCAAATTATTTAAGTAACAGATAACAGAATTGATTTCAGTTTTCTTAAGATCACAAAGAATTTCTTCCGCTAGTAGATTGAATTTATCAATCCTAACTGGAGCAATACAAAACACCGATCACACAGGGTACTAGACGATAGTGCTAAATGATGATCGAATGCTGAAAAAATGTCTTCTAAGTGGCATCAGGTGACAAGAGAGTATGCAGAAATAATCTCATTTGCTGCGCCCCCATGTGAAATCACCAAATATCAAGGGATCAAGATTCTCTTAACCACTTTTGTGCAAAATATGCAGGTTAGAAAACTAAACTCTGACTCTTTTTCTTAGCAGATGGTAATTTAGAAATGCATTGCAGCATTGAAAACTATGAAACAGTGTTATGTGAGCTCCCTAAAGGGAATTTGTTACCAAGTTTAAACTTTTCTTATGTAATGGGTAGCATGGAATAATGACAGAGATCTTGATTGCAGCTGTGTGTACAGGAGCAGGAGGTAAATCCTGGATGACAGAAGTGTATCAAAGAGGTGGCTGGGATTGGTGATGTATGTTCCGGAAGAGAATTTTTATGGGACTAGATTTTGGGTCCGGGATTTAGGAGTGACCAAAAGAGCCTTGGTGGGAAAGGTCGCTCCCAGACACTCCAGCCTGGGGTTTGTTTGTCCAATAACAGGCAGCTGGGCTAGTTCATCAGTGTCTGAGGTGTTAGAAGAAGGTAAAGACCATTAAAGGTGGATAGTCTCTGCAAGAGCCAGAGAGGTGGATTTAAAACTAAATGGTGAGACAGTTTTGAACTATTTTACCTACCCAGTGAAATTAATATTTTTTATTTGTTTGTGCCAGTAAAAGGTTTTTTTTTTTTGCATTTGAGCGCTGAGGAAGTTTCTGAATTATAGTAAATCTAACACTGTTTGACACAAGAACCGGGCGCCTATGTGTACGCTGACCGCTCCCGGACACTTGTGATACTTGCTGTAGGTTGGATCTGCTGCAGCTCTGCTATTCTTTTCAGTGATGAAGTCTGACTACCTTTGCCCAAACCTGTGATCGACTGCTTTCTGTCTGCACTGTGCATCGGGGTGTATAGGCGTAGTTCATGCATATCGAATATTAACATAGTAGGAGCTTTGCTGAAAAGAATAGCAAGGCCGCAGCAAATTAAACTGTGTTTTATAAAGACTTTTAAAAAATACTACTGTAAGAAGCCCAGTAGGAACCACGGGAAAAAAAATTGAAGTGTGTGGTCCTACTTTACAACTTGGGGAACATGATAGCCCCCACGAGTGGCATGTGGACAAATAGGTACCACTCTATATCGTCAAATTGTCTTAATGGCTTTTTCCCCTGTAAAAAGTGCGGACCATGTAAGAAACTGAATACAAAGAAACAAACATCCATCTCTAATAAATCAGTCACTATGGATATTCATGATTTCATCACGTGTTCCACTAAGGGAATCATTTATGGAATAACCTGCCCTTGCGGAAAACTGTATATAGGCCGCACCATTAGAGCGATGCATGTTAGAATTGGGGAGCATTTGAGGAATATTACCAACAAGTTCACCGGACACCCCCTTTCCATGCATTTTATGACACATCACGGGAGTTTAATAAAGGACATTAATGTCACGGGACTAAAAATTGTGAAACGGGATGGACGTGGTGGCAATTTTATCCATCAGATGTCAAGGGCTGAAACAAAATGCATTTTCCAAATGAACACTTTAGTACCACATGGCCTCAACAGTGAAGTGGAGCTTTTTGCTTTCAATTAATGAGTTAACAATGCATGACCTGACGCTCTATATAGGACGCACACATCACACACCTTACCATCCCTGAAGAAGGAATCAGCGATTCCGAAATGCGTTGGTTTTTGGTCTGGTGTGAGTTCCGTAGCCGGTCACGTGACTCATCACGTGACAGTGATGTCACGCAAGGTCCTGCAGTCTTTCTGCACCTTGCCGGCTCTGCTGTTTTTAGTAGAGCTTTTTTGTGCCTGTGCACGGCACGTGTTTGCTCAGTCTTCTGCGGGGAGGTACGCCTGTTACTGGCCGGGACGGCGACCCCCCGACATATTGGGACTTCGCGTTTTAGTTCTTTCATCAGCCACCTCGGGCTATTCAAGGAGCGGCATTCAAGGACAGCACTCACAGGACCCCGTACCATTAGGAGATTCACGTCTACATTCAGCGCACTAGGAGCAAGGTATACTAAAGCACCTTATTAACACTTTGTTCTAAGGGTGTTATGTATATTTATTTATTTATATTTTTATACTGATATTTTTAGCGCAAATATATCTTTTATATACCTTTTACAGTGTCTATCATTTGATGAATAGGGTGGTTTTCATCATCATATTTGCTGCAAATTTATTCAGTTTTTGGGCAGCGCCTTCTGGACACCTGGTTATTTTTATATGAACAACGGACTATGTATCTTGACCCACAGAAGAAAAATACATCTGGCCTAATTAGGAATAAATGCTGTGTTGTGACTCTGATGAATCCAAGTATTTTTGGACCTATCCACAGGTGGTCCTTGGCTCTTGACAACTCTTCTGATAATTATTTTTTTCCTCCTCTGTCTGAAATCTTATGGAGGGCACCTGGTCATGGCTGTTTTATGATGAAATTATGTTATTTCCACTTCTAGTTTATGGCCTCAACAATGCTCACTGGAATCTTCAGTAGTTTAGAAATTCTTCTGTAACCAATGTCATCAGTATATTTTGTAACAATTAGATTACAAATGCCTTTTTACAGCTCATATGTTTTACCCATTGTGAAGAATGGGGGAATTTAATCGCAGCTCACAATCCTCCTCCTAAGTTTACATACCCCAAAAGAATTTTTGCTTTCTTGGCCTTTTTTAAGTGAATATGAATGTTAACACCAAAACTTTTTCTCCACTCATGGTTGGTGGTTGCATGAAAAAAAGAAGAGAACTTCAGCACTCAAACTGAAATTTTATTGTTGTATGTAACATGGGAGGCAAAACATCAGGAAAAGGAAAAAAACAGAAAGCGACCCTTGTGGATACAGATTGTTCCACCAACGTTTCAGCTCAACTAAGCCTTTTTCAAGCAAAAAATCTGTGTAGAGACATATATAAAGTGTTAATATACAGAACAGAAAAAATGGGTCATAATATACAAATAAGTGGCTATATCTGCAAGATCGTAACCATAATGGGTCAAAAGGACATGCTAGAGCCTGTATCCCAAGTAAACATATAAATATAAATGTTATCACATATAACTATTAAATTGGAGAATGGTATAAACACAAATAAATGCAGCAAAGAGAAGAAAAGGGAAAAAGATGCCTTTTGGGGGAAAGGAACAGTATCAGACACCCTCAACCAGTACTTGTTAGATAAAAGATACAGGAGATACTTGAGTGTAGGGTCACTGCATAATGATGTCACCTTGTGCCTGGTATCAGGACCTAAATGGTCCATTATTTTTATGCATCAATGAGGGATTTGTTACATTGTGCTTCCGATGTCAGGATGGCTAAGCGCTTCCGGTGTCATGCCGGCCGAAGGCTCCCCAATGAACTGCACATGCGTATCAGCGGAAAAAGCTGGAGATGCCCGAAGTGTTGTGGATCTGCAACACAGGACTAAGGTAGAAGGGGAAAACTGACCCTGCACTATGACTAGGCTGAAATGCTGCAATGGAGTGGGCCACCCATTCCTTGCGAATAGACCCACCGACGATCCTAGGTTAATCTCAAGCGAAGGCCTGATAGGGGTTCCCTAAAAGAACTAAGGACTGGGTACAAAAATGGGTCACCTTCTAGTAGAGAACACAGAGAAGGCTGCAGAAACCAATAGAAAACAGAAACTAAAGCTAGCAGAACCAGAGGTACCAGTACTGCACAAATAACACACACAGAACACAAAGCAAAGCACCAAGATAGAGCTCAGGCAGATTAACACTGTTGTCCAGCAAGGACTGGGAGGCAGGTGCTGGTTAATAAAGAGTGAAACAAACACCTGACCCAAGACAAACCCAGCACCAGAGGAAAAAGACCAGCAGCCAGAACTCCACAAGAAATGGCGGATAGTAACAAACTAAACAGATTCTAACACAAAGTGATGTTAGTGACATGGGCAAGGTGATTAATTTGCATGCACAAGCACAAATTCTGCCGGGAATACCTGAAGACCAGAGGGATGTTAGTATTGCGGACATAGGAGTAAACGCGCATACGTGGGAGATAAAATCCAAATATAAGGGATATAAATAGTCCCAAACCGAGGGTTAGCAGGCTGAGGGTGTATCAAAGTGGTGACGGGGCTATATGAATGTGTTAATATGCAAATTAATTGATAAGAACATGATCTACGGCCAATGATAAAAGCATAAATATTAAAATGCAAGCAATTAGAGATGTTAGTATGTAAATTCAGTATATAGATGTGCGAGCCCAAAGATGAAGACTCACAACAGGAAGAACCCAAACAATGTACATGGTGAAGTATCTAATGTGGAATCTATGAGAAGAAAAAAGAGATAAGGTAAGTACAAGATTCAAATATCACAAATGTTCTGCTTAAAGGATAAATAACAGTAATAGGTCTACCCTATTACACATGCATATGAGCCATGAGATGGAGTTCAACAATCCAGACAATGATTATATTAATGAAAACACTAGTTAATATTGGACTTCATATTCCTGATTAAGCCCCAACAGTGTGAGGGTTTGCAAATTGCAACGTGTGGATCCAAAACGCTTCACATGTCTGTAATGCCTTAATTCTATCGCCCCCCCATCTGTGTAGTGGGATATGGTCTATGATTTTATATTTCAACTGCATTTGTGTTGAGATAAGCAGTCTCGAATATGCTGGGTGGTTTCCCCAACATATCCGAGGCCGCATGGATATTTAATTAGGTATATCACGTATGAGGACTCGCACGTATAGAAACCCTTGATGGGATATTGCTGACCAGAACAGGGGTGAGTGAAGGCGATTCCTTTGAGAATGTTAGAATGTTAGAACATTCAAGGTATCCCAGATATGGGAAAGTGCCATTACGTGGTGATGCGTTGTGTAGGAACTGACCTGGAGGAACACACATCAGCTCTAACTAGGTGATTCCTGATGTTTTCTGGTGTTTTACGACCCATGATAGGTCTGTTATTAAATTGAGGGATGTTAAGAAAAGAATCTTGAAGAATCTTTTCTCAACTTTTGTGAACTTTTGATCAGGGTCGTTTGGATATTTTGGGTTGTCATTATGATTTAAAGAGAGAAAACACACTAGTTTGACAATAAATGGCTTCACCCAACCACGATACAACCATTATACAAAAAAGGTTGCACTCTATCATGCTAAAGCATGTCAATGTGAAATATATGAAATATGAATAGCAATATGACTTTTGAATATTAGGAAAACATTTTTGAGACGCTAAGCATAAAATTTGGCCAAATTATATCTGCCCATCAACCATCGTCAAGGTGGTCTCAAAAATTGTGTGTGAAAGACCTCTCTTAGGCTGATGTCTGAATTCCTGGGTGAATGTGGACACCTCTCATTTATGCGTAAGTAGGAACCTGCTATAATTAAAATCACCACATGTTGAGGGGCGGAGTGCTCGGTCAGTAAGTTAACATACAAATGACAAAAAAACTGCCTGGCACATCCAGACTAGTGTGAATACATGCATACCGGGAGGAGCTACCTCCATATACAATATACAGAAAAAAATATGCTTTAGCATGATAGAGTGCAACCTATTTTGCATTTTTTTTGTATATGGAGGTAGTTCCTCCTGGTATGCACCTATTCACACTAGTCTGGATGTGCCAGGCAGTTTTTTTTGTCATTCACCCAACCAGTAACCAGGAGTGGAGAAAAAGTTTTGGTGTTGCCATTCATATTCTCAGGCAAAGAAATAAAAAATTCTGATGGGGTATGTAAACTTTTGGTTTCTTCCAAAGAATATGTTTTTTGGGACCTCTGACCTTACCTGTGGTTGCAATCTTTGTCTTTTAAGAGGCTCGATTAGGTCTTCTAGTACTTAGCAGCTCCTGCTCATTCCATGTACCCAAGGATCATATGACCACTGGCTTAGGAGGAGGAATTGCCATTAGTACTTGTTCAAGGCTTCTTTTAAAGCAATTAAGGTAATGATGGTAATAAAACATGCAGCTACATTATAGAACCTCAGGACTGATTAAACATGGACAGCCCAGATGATCAACACATATGATGATCCTGATATGGTTAACACAAATTTACTTTTTATAAAGACTAGAAAATTAATTTTTACTTTTTAAAATTTTTTGACTGGTTTCTTAATATATATAAATATATATACATATATATATATATATACCGTATATATATTTGTGTCTATTTATATCTATTTATTTTACCTAACATGGGGATGAAATGTTATATTTCCTGCAAATGTACAGATATAACATGATTTTGCTTTTTAGTGACAAACCAAAGCGTGTAAGGACAGAAATATAGTCCAAGGCATAATCTATATTTTAACTTGGCTATGGAAAGTTTTTGCTATTACAATTCATAGAGAACACCGTGCAGCGAGTACTTTTTCTTTGGATCTACCTTTGTTTGATGAAGTAATGAAATCTGCTCCAAGGTCCAGTTTGATCTTTTTTCAACTAATGAATAATTTGAAATTATTTTGCAGTAGAGAAGAAGAGAAACAAACTCTCCGGTCAGAGCGGGCAGCTTTTGTTTGTAGACTGCGGCTTCTTCTAATAAAAAAAAATAAATCTAAAAAATAAATTAAATATTTGCTCTCTTACCCTACAGTGCTATACTTATTGTCAACCTCCAAATAAATTGGAGCCACTTATTTAATCATACAAAATCTCCATTTATTTTTGTAGAATTGAAAAAAAAGTGTCATAAAAAGGACTTAAAAGATAGAGACTTCTTTATTTTTTTATGAAAATGCTAACTGCAATTTTAACAGCAGTTACAGTAGCATACATAAAAAATTTTTTTGTATTTAATCAGACAAAATATGTTTTTTCCTCTACTTATAAACTACTTATTCTACTTCCCTATCTCCTGAATAAAATTACTATGAAAAATAGCTAAAATCTGTCTTGATCAAGATGAGACGAATTGCCACCTCAGTGAGGTATCAGATTACAGCTGCCTAATTAAGTCTACAATGAGGACAGGGAAGCAAAGAAAAATAGAGTGAGAGCAAAATTAAAGAGAGAGGCAAAAAAACAGACTGTGCAAATCTTTCCAGTAAGGGTTTGTTTCCACTTGCGAGAGACACATCCATGTCTCGCATGTTAAAACCAAGCTGTGGCATCGTCACTTTGGAGCAGAGCGTGCAGCTCCATGTGTTCCAATGCAGCAGCACGCTCCGCTCTGGAGTGTCGGCGCCACAGCTTGGTTTCCACATGCGAGACACAGATGTGTTTCTCGCAAGTGGAACAAGCCCTAAGTGTTTATCTCACTGTAGTACAGATATTAGGGCTCCTACTCACTTGCGCCAGACTCGGAAGAGTCGCGCACAGCAATACCCAGCACTGCACCCGGCACAGAGGAGCGGAGCGTGCAGCTGCATGTATTAATATGCGGCCGAACGCTCCGATCTGAGTGCTGGCAGCAGCACCAGGTATTAACATGCGAGACTCATCTGAGTCTCACGCAAGTGAGCAGGAGCCTTTACAGCTACACTGCTCAGTACGGATTTATAATTTCCTTTATTTTACTGCTTCTGAACAAGTGTCATATAAGTACACAGAAATCCCACATGTTTCTGTTTGCAGTATATGGGAGAAGATAGTCTCCCCCAACTATCTCAGAGACGACCAAAATTTAGAAATAGAGCCTTCAAAAGGAAACACTTGTTAAACCCTTCACCCCTGGCCATTTCATTTTTTTTGTTTTCGTTTTTGACCTCCCGTTCATCCAAGACCCATAAATATTTTATTTTTCCATCAATATAACTATGTGAGGGCTTGTTTTTTGCAGGACGAGTTGTACTTTTGAACAACACCTTTCACTTTACCATACAGTCTACTGGTAAAATCGGAAAAAAAAACTTCAAGTGCATTAGTTGAAATTGCAAAAAAAGTCTAATTCCACAATAGCTTTTTTTTTTCTTTTTTCTACCCTGTTTACTTTCTGATAAAACTGACATGGCACTATGATTCTCCAGGTAAGTACAAGTACGCAGATATCAAATACTCATAATTTTTTTTTATTTAAAAAATTGGCAAATTTAAATGAAAAACTGTTTTCGCTTTTGTTGCCATTTTTCAAGATCCGTAACTTTTTCACTTTTCCAAATTTTGGGCTGTGTAAGGGCTTATTTTTTGCGCCTCCAGCTGTTTAATTGATATAATTGTGGGTAGATATGTTGTTTTCATCACTTCTTATTGCATTTCACTGCAATGTTGTAGCAGCCAAAGATACCTAATTTTGTTTTTTTGTATTTTTTTCTCATTATGTTGCCTACCAATCGGATTAATTTATTTAACATATTGATAGATTAGATATTTCTGAATGTAGCAATACAAAACATGTATTTTTATATTTTCTTAATGGCTTAATTTTCAATTGGGCAAAAGGAGGGTGATTTGAACTTTTTAATTTTTTAATTTTTTTTCATTTGCAAAATTCTGCCAACTCTAATGAGAGGTGAAGTCACTAACTCTAATGCTCATCAGAGTCGCCGGGTCTCACAGAGGGCAGCGTTACCCGCTGACTCTGATGAACGGTATAGTTACTGATGTCACCCCTCTTCAGAGTCGCTGGGTCTCGTGGAGTGCAGAGGGACCCAGATTGGCTACTGCTACAGCCTATAGATCTTCATTCTCTGAATGAGGCTCCATAGCCTTTGGAAGTCATATTTTAGGATTGTCATGGGATTGCCAAGAACTCCCTGGAAACTTTTTGTTTTCTAATAAATTGGTGAACGAGGGAAGTGTCTTGTCTTTATTTCTCTCTTTTTATGTTTCTCAGGTATCCATTTATGGACTATAGCAGATTCCCCGGACTACAGCGGAGTCTCATGGTGGAACTGCATGACTTTTAAAAAAAAATAAATTAATTGGTCAATAGTGATGAGCGAATATTTCAATGATCAGTTCGGATTAAAATCGCTGAATTTGCAATATTCGACAATTAATTTTACTACTACTAAATCGACTACTCACCGAACATGATGATGATGTATAAGAGTCTGGGACATCATTTATAGCTCTCAATTTAATGTTACAGTAAGATGAGGTGGGTGAGGGATCGGTGTAGGCCTCCTGTGCTGGGAACCCTGATACCACATGCAACACCTCTATCTGCTTTCATTATGAGCCACACTCAGGTGGCACAAATATCAGTTTTGTAGACTACCATTGTTAGAAAAATTTAAGGATAGTAACACGGGTAGTTGAGTCCAAGGAAGTGGAGGTCTCATGGTCTCGGAGGCCTACTGCTACAGGAAACAAGCATGAAGGAGACCCAACCAGGAGTGTTCACATTTCCAAAAGTAATTGGTAGACTTCTCCAAAATGGCACCAATTTCACCACAGTAGAAATAGTATGGTAGGGACCGACAGGTCTTCCACTACGACCAATCCAGCACATGCACACCCAAACAGAAGTGTTCACATTTCCAAAACAATTGGCAGACACCACGAAAGTGGCATCAATTTCACCACAGTAGAAATATTATAATAGGGACTAACAGATCTTCCACTACATCCTATCCAGGAAATGAACACCCAACCAAGAATGTTCACATTTCCAAAAATTATTGACAGACAATACCAAAGCGGCATCAATTTCACCACAGTATAAATATCATAATAGGGACCAACAGGTCTTCCACTACGCCCAATCCAGCAGATGGACACCCAACCAGGAGTGTTCACATTTTAAGAAATGTGGGCCTTACAACACAGAAGAGGCATAAATTTCAGGAGAGTAGAAACAGTGTAATATGGACCAACAGGTTTTCCACTACACCCAGTCCAGCAGATGGACACCCAACCAGGAGTGTTCACATTTCCAAAGATTATTGGCAGACACCACCAAAGTGGCATCAATTTCACCACAGTAGAAATAGTGTAATAGGGACCAACAGGTCTTCCACTACACCCAATCAAGCAGATGGACAACCAACAAGGAATCTTCACATTTCCAAAGATTATTGGCAGACACCACCAAAGTGGCATCAATTTCACCACAGTACAGATAGTATAATAGGGACCGACAGGTCTTCCACTACATCCAATCCAGCAGATGGTGTTATGATCCTAGTGGCAAGGATCGCAGGTTGGACTAGCTAAGTAACTGAACAGACTACTAGCTCTGGGGAAGTGGTAACTAGATTGACCGCAACCTGATCCTACCCGCAAACAACTATAGGCAGCCATGGAACGTTACCTAAAAATCCTAGACGTCTCGTCACGGTCTGAGAAACTGACTATTCCTGGAGGGAAAGTAAGTCCTCACTTGCCTCAGTGGAATGACCCCAAAGATATAGAATAGCCCCGCACAAATATTAACGGTGAGTTAAGGGGAAAGCACAAACGCAGAGATGAAATCAGATTTAGCAAATGAGGCCCGCTAATACTAGATAGCAGAAAATAGGAAGGAAACTGTGCGGTCAATAAAAAACCCTATTCAAAATATCCACGCAGAGATTGCTCGAGCCCCCGCACCAACTAGGTGCGGGGGAAGCAACTCCGTACCCCAGAGCTTACCAGCAAAAAGAAATCACATGTTAGCAAGCTGGACTAGACTCATCATACACAGAAATCATATTGCAGGCAGATGAGCAAAAAATATTCAAACAGAACTTAGCTTATCCTGAAGAGGCAGAAAACGAGATAATCAGGAGTAATCAGAATAGCACTGAATACATTGACAGCCGGCAACAAGTGGAAGTGAAGCAGAGCTAAATAGGAGCCTCCCTGGTGAATAACGAGGCAGCTGATCCAGCAGACCCGCAGGATAATAAACCAAACCACCAGGGGGAGCCAAAAAACCAAAGTCACACAATACCATCTGTGACCACAACAGGGAGCCTGAAAACGGAGTTCACAACAAGATGGACACCAAACCTGGAGTTTTCACATTTAAAAAAATGAGGTACTGACACCACCAAAATGGTATAAAGATATCACAGAGTGCAGTTATGTGACATTAATGCATCACACTAAAAAATGCAATATCACCTAGTCTGTACAGTCTGCGATTGGGGTGCTCAACTACTTGGAGATCTATGACTTGTTCATCTTAATGAAAGTTAGGCGGTCTACATTTTCAGGGGACTGCCGGCTGCGCCTATCCGTCAGGACACCACCAGCAGTGCTGTAGACAAGTTCTGAGAGAATGCTGGCTGCAGGGGACGATAAAAACTCCAAGGCGTGTGAGGCAAGCTCAGGACACTCATCCATTTTGGAAGACCAAAATGTGAAAGGGTCCAAAGCCTCCCTGATGGTATTGACATTCAGTTCTAGAGAGGGGAGGATTACCCTCTTCATCTGACAGTTGCTCACCCATCACCTCTTCCTCCTCCATTTGTCCCTTGAATCATGCACCTTCAATGACAGTTTGTCTGTTATCAGAAGCCCCCCTTGATTGCAATAATCCAACCTCCCTTGGCACTCGCCTGTGTGACAACAGTCTGGAGCTTAGAGACAATGTTATCCCCTCCGCATCCTCCTCTGCTTCCTCCTCTTCTTCTGGGACTACCATCTCCTCCAGTAGGCTATTTAAAGTCTGCTCCAGCATATAAATGACCAGAATAGTGATGCTGATGATGGCGTCGTCAGTGCTAACCATCTTAGTAGCCATTTCGAAACTGTGCAGAAGGGTGCAGAGGTCCTTTATCTGTGCCCACTCCATAAATGTGATATGCACCACATCTGTACTGCATTGGCCCAGGCTATATGACATGACATACTGCATCAGCGCTCGTTGCTGCTTCCACAGTTGCTGCAACATGTGCAGAATGGAATTCTGCCATGTCAGCATATCAAATATCAAGCTGTAAACTGACATGGGCAAAGACCTCTATATTAATGCTAGTCAATGACCTGAGGGGTTCGAAATGCGGAAATGAGGACACAGCTTATGTGCTTTCTGGAGCAGCTCACCCAGGCCAGGAATGTGGTGTAGAAAACACTGTACCACCAGGTTAAGGATGTGAGCCATGCAAGGCACGTGTGTGAGCTTGCCTTGCCATAGGGTTGCCACCAGATTCACACTGTTATTGTACAGGGCTCTCCCTGGATGCAGGTTCAGGGGAGACAGCCATTGATCATTCTCAGCCTGGAGGGCTGTACACAACTCTTCTGCTGTATGACTGTGATCTGAGTCTCATCAGGATCACCTCCCCCAGGGGTTAACTTGTGATGACAAGGGTCAAGATGCTGTACGGACCCTACTTCGTCCTGCCCTGGATCCAAGCTAAAAGAATATTGGGCATCAGTGCACATTTCCTCCTGTTGACTCTGTGAAGTTTTTGAGCACACTTCTGATGACCATGTCATAGAATGTGTGAACAGCTCTTCAGACTCACCCATCTCTGGTTCCATACAGTCAGTTGTATAGTTGGAGAGTTGGGACACAGGGGGAAGCAAGGGGAATTTGGGTACCACCTCTGTGGACTGTACTGGATGTGATGTTGAGGTGGAGGAAGAGGAGAGGCTACTTGAATCTGCACTTGGCATTAACTCAAGCACATGCTCTTTCTGGGCCTCATCAACAAGACATACTATTGTGCGTCTGCCAAAGAAAGGTAGCGGAGTAGACCGTCCAGTAACAGAAGTTATCAGATGTCATTACATAGGATGTGATATTGTTGATTCACTAGTGCTTTCACTAACCTTACCACCTACCCCACCTACACCTTGAACATCAAGCCTAATTCCCCTTCCACCACGGCTTCGCTTTTTCCCAGGCATGTTGCTCAGATACTATGGTAGGAGCACAGTATTTGCAACAGAAGCTTAGATTTTAAACTCTGCATCACCTGAAAAGCTGAATTTCAGCAACAGTAAATTCCCAAGTGAAATATGGCTCACTGTATCAAGTTAGTCACAAATCAAATAATTGTTTGAATTTGGATGAGGCCTGTATGACAAAGAAGATATGCTACAAACAATTTAAAAATCAGATGTCCCCTACTGTATGACTTTAGGAACACAAGCATTGTTTGTTGGCCTCTGGATCAGGCCTCTCTAACACATTAGATGCTGCAAACTGTTTTAAAGTCTGGTCCCCTACTGTATGACATGTGATATTAGCAGTCAGTGGCATAAGCCGTGGTGTCAGGACATTGTGGATGTTTCCTCCGCCAATATTGGTTAGCTGCAATGTGCACACATAAAGATGGGTAAAAAAAAGTTTACAAGAACGCCGTGCCTGTGAGCTCAGCAAACCCCCTCCCCTCATCAAACACATGCTAAACGCTCTTGATACACCACCATACATCATTGCAAAAGTGGTGAAAATACTTTTGTGGCAACGCAAATATTTTTCCGCACTTTTTACCAAATGTTACCGATTTTTTTCCGATTTTATAAAATTTTGCTCCTGTTTCCAATCACGAATCTGAATGTGCCATATTTGTGCCAAATTTTTGTTTGGCAATTGTTTTCCAAACAAATTCTGTAATCACTGTTGGTGAACCAGGGAAAGTGTTTTTTCAAATAAAGTATTTTTTATTATTACTGGTTTAGTAATGGGGATGTCTCTCCATTACTAACCCCAGGACTTGATGGCAGATGTGATTTTTGACAAATCACACCTAACATCAACCCCATCACATCAGGTCAATCAGGAAGAGCCGGGCCAAGCCACTTCTAAGGTAGCTGAGGGCTGGTATTTTTAGGCTGTGAGGCACTCAATATCCATGGATCTTCCCAGCCTATTCATTTCAACTCAGAGCTGTCTGCTTTACCTTTGCTGGTTATCAAAAAATAGGGAGGTCCCCAAGTCATTTTTTATAATAACTTATTTATTTATTAGATTAAACAAAGCTAAGCACCCTTTAGTGCCACATGAAAGGCACATTGTACTACACTTCCACAGCAAAAATAAAAATAACTTAAAAATCTGAAAAAAATAAGAAGACTTAGTAGGGACTCCAAAAAATAATGGAAAAAATAGATTAAAATAAAATGATCCTTATATGTCTTAGTTAAATATAAAGCTGGGTAAATAATGCTCTGTTATACCACTCATCAACATTCTCCACTAATATGACTTGACGTATCCAAAGTAAATGAAATGTGAAAGCATTGTCATAATTGATCTGCTTATAACCCAGGATAGTAATGGCTTCCAGGAAATTTGATAATTACAATTATATCATAAATTCCTGGGTTCCGCTGATAAATATGCAGATTTTCCTAGAAGCAATTCTAATTTATTATATCATATATTTAATTTGTCTTTACAATGTGGAAAGATTTATTTTTTCCTTGAAGCGATATTCATTGTCAACTATTATTCCGGTGACCCTCCTTCCTTCGCTAAATGCTTAGGCTTAAAAACTGCTATATATTATAACAATTGTTACTGTAAATAGGATTAAAGAAAGATGCAATAACACTAGCCCTTACCCTGTAGGAAGCATTAAGCCACATAAAAAGTCGTGCTAACTGCCTGTGTGCTTAAAGAGTACCATAAAAATGAATAAAAGTCAAATGCGTTTGTTCACCTCTATCTGCCTAAAGCTATACATATACTATTCATTAAATGAAGGTGTCTTCTATACAGATGTAGTGGTTGCACCTTACACATGTAAGTGTGGCCAACTTCTACCTGTAGATAGACGAGATGAGTAATGTAATGAAGATTTCCTAACTCGGTGTAGCATGTGGTAGAGTCACTAGGCCCTAGGTCCATATTGTGGTTTTATGATGTCTCTAGCACTCCGTTCGGCTATGCTAGCTGAATCATAGAATGCTAAAGTTGAAAGGGACCTCCTGGGTCATCGTGTCCAACCCCCTGCTCAATGCAGGATTGACTAAGCCATCTCAGACAGATGTCTGTCCAGTCTCTGTTGGAAGACTTCCATTGAAGGAGAACTCACCACCTCTAGTGGCAGCCTGTTCCACTCATTGATCACCCTCACTGTCAAAATTATTTTTTCTACTATCTAATCTGTATATTCTCCTTACCAGTTTCTTTCCATTGTTGCTTGTGTTTCCATGTGCAAATGACAATAAGGATTAACCCTCTACACTCTGACATCTCTTCAGATATTTGTAGATAGATATTAAGTCTCCTCTTAACCTTCTTTTTTGCAAGCTATACAGTTCCCAGATCCTTTAACCGTTCCTTGTAGGACATACTTTGCAGTCCGCTCACCATCCTGGTCACTCTTCTCTGAACTTGCTCCAGTTTTTCAATGTGTTTTTTAACAAGAACTGGACACAGTATTCCAGATGAGGTCTGACCAAGGAGGAGTAGAGGAGGATAATGACTTCATGTGATCTAGCTGAGACATGCTGGATAAGAAAAAGACTACCACTTTCTGCAAACATGACATCACTTGCTATGGGTTACCCAATACGTAAAAGCAATAGTCCATTATCCTACATGTTTCAGAGATAGCGTTCTCCTTCCTCAGGAGTTATGGCCTGAGTTCATGGTCTTCAAATGCAGAACGTTCTATTTCGTTGTTTCAACCAGCACTTCTGATGTGTAAAATGTGCAAAATTACCCCTTCTCCAATATTTTTTGATTATTTCAATGCCCCAATAGGAACTTCCTCTTAAAATACCTTTGTGCACTTGTTATCCGACATATAGTTTTAAGACACCGGAAGGATTATTTTATATTAGGGATCATATAACTTTCCAGTGCACAGGTGTAATTTATTGTATATGATGCCCATGTCAGAAATTATACGTAGGAACATGCATTATACATTAGGATGAAAGAACACGCCTATAACATTAAAAGACAATTTTTAAGACACCCACTATTTAAACACAAAAATCAAGTACACAAATGTAGTTTAAGAAGTTTTGGGGGGTATACTGAAATAAAAAAAAAATTGGAGAAGGGGTACTTTTGCACATTTAGGGCTCGCTCACACTAGTTTAGAGAATCCTATGTTTGTCTCAAGTGAGAGAATCGGATGCCGTATACAAATGACCCTTGGCTTAAACTCTGCTGCGAGCATGAGCCGAGTGTGATTTTACTATGATTCGACTCTACCGAATAAAGCAATTGAATCACAGGTATGGAGAAAATGGAGAACTTAATTTCTCCATCTTCCTCATTTTGTAAGTTGCCCTTAGCAAGCCCTTAATAATCAGAAAACAGGTGGATATTTCAATTAAATACCCTCAGGCCCGCTGGTTTAAACAGCAAAATAAAACTTTTTGCATTTGAAGACAATTAGATCTTCAGGAGTCCTGGGTTAGGGGTAATAATCCTAGGTTATTCAGATGTACCTCTAAAAGACTGGTATTAAAAGTATTTAAGAGATGTTAAAAATTCTAAATTTTGTGAAAGAACTATTTTTGTTTTGTTTCACTATTTTCTGATAATTGCAACATTTTTATTTTCTGTTGATGAATGTGGGCTTGCTTTTTTTGCATGGTGAGTTGTTTCTATTCATACCAATTTTGAGTACATATAACATTTTATTCTCTTTTTATTGCATTTTTTGAGGAAACCAAAAAAGTGCAATTCTGACATTTCTACTTTTTTGTTTTACTCTGTTATATTTTTATAGAATTAACTGAGTTACAGACTCTGTGATATGAAAAAAAAGTTTGCTTTTTCTTTATTTTTTTTTAATTTTTTTTTTATTAACAATAGAAAAAGGGGTGATATAAATTTGTATATGTTTAAAACCTTTTTTTAACATTATTTTTTGTTCCTTTAGTACTGTAGATATGAATCAGTGATTGTTTGATCGCTTATACTATATACTGCAATATGGCAGTGTTATGGCGCAGCATTTATTCATGTACTCTTAATTATGTCAGACATATACTTACTAGGACAATGGACATGAACTATTGTTCACATTAGTTAGAGTGCTGATTCTTGTAGATTGAATTGATATCTGTGAATTGTCGAATGGTTGCTTTTTACCTATCTGTGCTTGCAGGCATTGTTCAATTATCTTTTGGAAACAAAGTCACAGGATAATTGAACAATGTTTGTTAATATATTGATTATCCATTGTCTCAGTCCATGATGCTTGTTCTGCAAAAATTGAAGGACAAACTATGTAGGTTATTTGAACACTTGAACAAGGAGAAGTGATCTCCTCACATCATTTCCCCAATCCTGTTGAAAAATGTTTGAATAAGAGCTTTGAACTATAAAAGGAGGATTTGCCTCTGTTTTTAGAGGCTCTGCATGACAGTAGCCAAGACAACATGGCTCCAACCAGAGGAAAACAGATTTAATACTCTACAGGTCGTCAGCTTAAAAGACCATGGCCCCAGCAGGAGGAATACAGATCTGCTCCATTTACTATAACTGAACCCTCAAAGACATTTGGAGAATCCAGGTAGGGGCAATCTGGTCACCTGGCCACATACATCAATGTACTCTGTCAGCTTCCGAATCTTGCCGCTACCTCCTCTCCATGGTTCCCTGCCAAAATTATGGTGCCTTTGGTTGGGGTAGTTTACCCTGGAAGCTCCGAATTTGCAGATGTTCCAATTCCTGGCAAGCTAGCGGAAGGTTGAGACTTTGTTATTTGCACCATCTTATGTACTTGCTGGGACTGTACTATATGTTGTTGACTGTTGCTGATTAACTAAATTATTACTGTAGTGTGCTACTCTTAACCTGTGTTGTCTGAATAGTATTCGGCTAACAGGGAAGGAGTGCGGGCCTTCAGTGGGATGATCCCTGGTCCATGCAGTCTTTCAAAGAAAGCCAGGCCAACGGACTAGAGCCCCCAGTGACCCTTCACCGGCAGTATTGCTGTATATAGTTAAAACATTTTCCTTCTATGGAATTCAGCCTGTGGTTAATCTTCATAGGAGTAACAAGATTACTAACACGGGAGCCTTTAGCAGTCAACCCATTGGTATCTTATGATTTTTTCACTATGGGTTAATGCTAACTGGAGTATGGGAGCACTGTTTCCCATTTAGTTTAAACTATGTCAGAGATTGAAAGCGGCATTTACATTGTTTATCAGTCATGTTGGAACTCAGCTTCAGTTAGAGATATTTCTTGGCTATGTATTACAGCTGTCATCAGCTACTTGTGAAGCGAACCTGGCTCCTGAGCTCCTGTCACATGCATAAACCCCTTCCTAGTACGTAAAATTTATGTCATAATGTGGGAAGGGATTTAAACAATTGGAATCAGATTTTTCTCTCATCTTGGATGTAAGTTATGTCTATCACAGTAGGTAATCACATTGACACAGGTTCCGTGACTTTAATAGTCACGAGAACATGAATGTAGAGATGCAGCAAACAAAGCTGAGCAAAACTCCCATATTTTGATTTGTGAAGATTCTATTAAGTCAGTGGGTGAGATTCGATTCAGATTGAATAAGTTCAGGTTCAATTTAATCTCTTGGGAAGTCGTTAAAAAATAATAAACGCTTATACTCTCTTCTTCTCTGCCCTTTTCATACCTGCGCCACTCAATAATTCCCACCCAATGCTCCAATCATCTCCTTTTACATCTCTTTTCCACTGCCGAATCTGTTGCCAAGTGCCACCACTGACAGGGCCGGCAAAAGGAGGCAATCCGTGGGACTGCCAAGTATACTTGAGTCCAAGAGTTTATTGTTTTGGTTTTTTAAGCCATGATCTGGCCCTTAGAATCCGGCAAAATTGCAGTCAAGTGGCTGCTAGTTTACTAGATTTGTATGTTGATCGGGAAAGAAGATAATAATATAATAGTCTTGTTTTAATATTTTAGACTGCTTTACTTTGAAACTGCCAATTTGTTCATCAGCTCATGCGATATAAATTCTGTTTTCTATAGGTAGATTTTAAAAAATCACTTTAGAATGTTACACTGACATATCAATAATGAAGGAATCAAAACCTGCAATTGTTTGTATGATAAACAAGTTCTTCCATACACCATGCCGTTCTATTGATCGGTACAGGATTATATAGAAGCAACCTGAACAATGAGCCAAGGAACTGAAATCACTATGAAGCATAGCTCTAATGTAATTTAATGAAGGTAAGGAGGGCAGGAATGCAACATAAGAGTAAAAAGTGTTCTTTTAATATAAGCTCTGACTGTGTCTTAGCTACATTGCAATGTTCCCTCATAACTACCCATTCCATGGTTCAGATATCCAGCAGCTTTATTCCTGATTTTGGTATTTGTACCGTGTGGTTTTACTGTGAAATACTTTCACGCTGTGTGATTAGACTCAGAATAGATGAACATTTTGTATCATCCTTGTTAGAAGTATCGAGGTTGGAATCCATGAATGGCGTTGCAGCCTAAGTGCCAAGTCTGTCAGTGGTCATAGGCTCAAAAAGGCTACTTTGGACAGACTTGGCACAAGCCACTCTGTCTGGCAGATTTCAGAGACACCCTCACCTTCACCCTTTAACCCCTGTACTGAGATCTGGTCTTACAATGGAGTCCATTGCTTCTGTGGAAGGGCTGCCATCCGGAGGAACAAACCAGAGGCAGGAAGTGCCGCCAAACAGGATCAAAGTGAAGAGGTCACGTCAGGACCAGAATTGAAAAAAACAAGAGGATGGTCCGAATTCATGCTGAGGTCAGAAAACAGGAGGAATTAGGAGAAAACACCACAAGAAATAAACAGCGCACAAGCCAGGTGGCAAAAGTAATTGAATGACAGTGGAAGTCAGAGACACAAGGGTTTAAATAGCCGGGAGCCCAAACCAGGGCTCTCAAAAAGGAGCCGCCAAAACTATACAATTAACCCCATAGTTTTCTGATCTCATGTCACCAAAAGTACAAGAAATTAAACAAGACTGATGCTGTCAAACATTACCCACTTTAAAAGCGCATCACCACCCAGCAGCCAAAGCAGAAGCCTGCACAGATGTTACACTACATTAGGATGACTGCCAGCCAGGTTATTGAATGAGTTGTATACTGTACAGTTTATGAATTAAAAAAAGAAACAAAAAACCTCACAATAATTTTTACAGTCAAATGAGCTAGTCGTTTTCTGTTTTTCAGACAAATAAATGCAAATGAGTAGTCTGTCCCTTTAAGAAAATAAGATACAATAGCCTTTAGTGGCTGAGTGGTTTATGCAATCAGAAATAGAAAAATAAATTAAGTCATACATGTGAGACCATTTATGATAACTTTATTTATGAAGAGGTAACAAGCTTGATGGTAGCTGTTATGATCGAACTGGTGGTTAGGAGCACAATAAATGACCAGATGAGCAAACTAGCAATACAGGATGAGCTCTGGGAAGTGGGAGCTCTGCTGAACGCAGCCTCTAATCCTATCAACAACAACTAGAAATAGACGTGGAGCGTTCCTGACTCTGCCTAGACGCTTCTTCACAGCCTAAGAGCTAACTACCCCTAAAGATAGAAAATACAGCCTAGCTTGCCTCAGAGAAATTCCCCAAAGAAATAGGCAGCCCCCACATATATTGACTGTGAGTTAAGATGGAAGTCACAAACACAGGAATGAAACAGATTTCAGCATAGGAGGCCAGACTTAACTAAACAGACTGAGGATAGAAAAGGTATCTTTGCGGTCAGCATAAAAAACTAACAAAAAAACCACGCAGAGTGTGCAAAAGAAACCACCGCACCGACTCACGGCGCGGTGGTGCCACTCTGCATCTGTTATGACCCCAGTGGACAGGGTCTCAGAGGAACGTGTAAGTCTGCGAGATTCAAAAATCCAGCTCATAGGGCTGTGGTAACTGGGTTGACCAAATAGCTACTCCTAACGCCAACACTAGAAGTAGCCGGGGATCATGCCTACGGTGATCGCTAGATGACTCGCGCCAGCCGGAGAATCTAACTACCCCTAGGAGAAGAAAACAAAGACCTCTCTTGCCTCCAGAGAAAGGGACCCCAAAGCAAGATACAAGCCCCCCACAAATAATAACGGTGAGGTAAGAGGAAATTACAAACACAGAAATGAACCAGGTTCAGCAAAGAGAGGCCAGCTTACTAATAGCAGAATATAGCAAGATAACTTATCTGGTCAACAAAAACCGTATAAAAATCCACGCTGGAGATTCAAGAACCCCCGAACCGTCTAACGGTCCGGGGGGAGAACACCAGCCCCCTAGAGCTTCCAGCAAAGGTCAGGATACAGATTGGAACAAGCTGGACAAAAATACCAAACAAAACAAAAGCAAAAAGCAAGGAAGCAGACTTAGCTTGAAATACAGGAACCAGGATCATAGGACAAGAGCACAACAGATTAGCTCTGATTTCAACGATGCCAGGCATTGAACTGAAGGTCCAGGGAGCTTATATAGCAACGCCCCTGAACTAACGGCCCAGGTGAGGATATAGGAAAAGACAGAAGCTCCAGAGTCAAATCACTAATGACCACTAGAGGGAGCAAAAAGCAAAATCACAACAGTACCCCCCCCTTAGTGAGGGGTCACCGAACCCTCACCACGACCACCAGGGCGATCAGGACGAGCGGCGTGAAAGGCACGAACTAAATCGGCCGCATGAACATCAGAGGCGACCACCCAGGAATTATCTTCCTGACCATAGCCCTTCCACTTGACCAGGTACTGAAGCCTCCGCCTGGAGAGACGAGAATCCAAGATCTTCTCCACCACGTACTCCAACTCGCCCTCAACCAACACCGGAGCAGGAGGCTCAGCAGAAGGAACCACAGGCACAACGTACCGCCGCAACAAGGACCTATGAAACACGTTGTGGATAGCAAACGACACAGGAAGATCCAGGCGAAAGGATACAGGATTAAGGATTTCCAATATCTTGTAAGGACCAATAAAACGAGGTTTAAATTTGGGAGAGGAAACCTTCATAGGAACAAAGCGGGAAGAAAGCCACACCAAATCCCCAACACGTAGTCGGGGACCCACACCGCGGCGGCGGTTGGCAAAGCGCTGAGCCCTCTCCTGTGACAACTTCAAGTTGTCCACCACAAGATTCCAGATCCGCTGCAACCTATCCACCACAGAATCCACCCCAGGGCAGTCAGAAGGTTCCACATGACCCGAAGAAAAACGAGGGTGGAAACCAGAGTTGCAGAAAAACGGCGAAACCAAGGTGGCGGAACTAGCACGATTATTAAGGGCAAACTCAGCCAACGGCAAGAAGGTCACCCAATCGTCCTGATCAGCAGAGACAAAACACCTCAAATAAGCCTCCAAAGTCTGATTAGTTCGCTCCGTCTGTCCATTAGTCTGAGGATGGAAAGCAGACGAAAACGACAAGTCAATGCCCATCCTACTACAAAAGGATCGCCAGAATCTGGAAACGAACTGGGATCCTCTGTCTGACACAATATTCTCAGGGATGCCGTGCAAACGAACCACGTTCTGGAAAAACACAGGAACCAGATCGGAAGAGGAAGGCAGCTTAGGCAAAGGAACCAAATGGACCATCTTGGAGATCACATATCACCCAGATAACAGACATGCCTTGAGACACCGGAAGATCAGAAATGAAATCCATGGAGATATGTGTCCAAGGTCTCTTAGGGACAGGCAAGGGCAAGAGCAACCCGCTGGCACGAGAACAGCAAGGCTTAGCTCGAGCACAAGTCCCACAGGACTGTACAAATGACCGCACATCCCTAGACAAGGAAGGCCACCAAAAGGATCTGGCCACCAGATCTCTGGTGCCAAAAATTCCTGGGTGACCTGCCAACACCGAGGAATGAACCTCGGAAATGACTCTGCTGGTCCACTTATCAGGCACAAACAGTCTGTCAGGTGGACAAGAATCAGGCCTATCAGCCTGAAATCTCTGCAACACACGTCGCAGATCTGGAGAAATAGCTGACAAGATAATACCATCCTTAAGAATACCAACAGGTTCAGCGACTCCAGGAGCATCAGGCACAAAGCTCCTGGAAAGAGCATCGGCCTTCACATTTTTTGAACCTGGTAAATACGAGACAACAAAGTCAAAACGGGAGAAAAACAATGACCAGCGGGCCTGTCTAGGATTCAGGCGTTTAGCAGACTCGAGATACATCAGATTTTTGTGATCAGTCAAGACCACCACACGATGCTTAGCACCCTCGAGCCAATGACGCCACTCCTCAAATGCCCATTTCATGGCCAACAACTCCCGATTGCCCACATCATAATTTCGCTCCGCAGGCGAAAACTTCCTAGAGAAAAAGGCGCAAGGTCTCATAACAGAGCAACCAGGGCCTCTCTGCGACAAAACGGCCCCTGCTCCAATCTCTGAAGCATCCACCTCAACCTGAAAGGGAAGCGAGACATCAGGCTGGCACAAAACAGGCGCCGAAGTAAACCGACGTTTCAACTCCTGGAAAGCCTCCACGGCAGCAGGAGCCCAATTAACCACATCGGAGCCCTTCTTGGTCATATCCGTCAAAGGTTTCACAATGCTAGAAAAGTTAGCGATAAAACGACGGTAGAAGTTAGCGAAACCCAAGAACTTCTGAAGACTCTTAACTGACGAGGGCTGAGTCCAATCAAGAATAGCTCGGACCTTGACTGGGTCCATCTCCACAGCAGAAGGGGAAAAAATGAACCCCAAAAAGGGAACCTTCTGTACACCAAAAAGACACTTTGAGCCCTTGACAAACAAAGAATTTTCACGCAAAATTTTAAAGACCATCCTGACCTGCTCCACATGCGAGTCCCAATTATCAGAAAAAACCAGAATATCATCCAGATAAACGATCAAAAATTTATCCAGATAGTTCCGGAAAATGTCATGCATAAAGGACTGAAAAACTGAAGGGGCATTAGAGAGCCCAAAAGGCATCACCAAGTACTCAAAATGACCTTCGGGCGTATTGAATGCGGTTTTCCATTCATCCCCTTGCTTAATGCGCACAAGGTTGTACGCACCACGAAGGTCTATCTTGGTAAACCACTTGGCACCTTTAATCCGGGCAAACAAGTCAGACAACAGCGGCAAAGGATACTGAAATTTGACAGTGATCTTATTTAAAAGCCGATAGTCAATACAAGGCCTCAAAGATCCGTCCTTTTTAGCCACAAAAAAGAATCCCGCACCAAGAGGGGAAGAAGACGGACGGATGTGTCCTTTCTCCAGAGACTCCTTGATATATGAACGCATAGCGGTATGTTCAGGTATCGACAGATTAAACAGTCTTCCCTTAGGAAATTTACTGCCTGGAATCAAATCTATTGCACAGTCACATTCCCTATGAGGAGGCAATGCACTGGACCTGGACTCGCTAAAGACATCCTGATAATCAGACAAATACTCCGGAACTTCCGAAGGCATAGAAGAAGCAATAGACACAGGCAGGGAATCCTCATGAATACCACGACAGCCCCAACTAGACACTGACATAGCCTTCCAGTCAAGGACTGGATTATGGGTCTGTAACCATGGCAGCCCCAAAACAACCAAATCATGCATTTTATGTAGAACGAGAAAACGTATCACCTCGCGGTGTTCAGGAGTCATGCACATGGTAACCTGTGTCCAATACTGCGGTTTATTTTCTGCCAATGGCGTAGCATCAATACCCCTAAGAGGGATAGGATTTTCTAATGGTTCAAGAATAAAACCACAGCGCTTAGCAAATGAGAGATCCATAAGACTCAGGGCAGCACCTGAATCCACAAACGCCATGACAGGACAAGATGACAGTGAGCAAATCAAAGTTACAGACAGAATAAACTTAGGATGCAAATTACCAACGGTGACAGGACTAACAACCTTAGATATACGTTTAGAGCATGCTGAGATAACATGTGTAGAATCACCACAGTAGTAGCACAAGCCATTCCGGCGTCTATGAATTTTCCTCTCATTTCTAGTCAGGATTCTATCACATTGCATCAAATCAGGTGTCCGTTCAGACAACACCATGAGGGAATTTGCGGTTTTTCTATCACATTGCATCACATCAGGTGTCTGTTCAGACAACAACATGAGGGAATTTGCGGTTTTGCGCTCCCGCAACCGCCGGTCAATTTGAATAGCCAGGGACATGGTATCATTCAGACCTGTGGGAATGGGAAAACCCACCATAACATTCTTAATGGCCTCAGAAAGGCCATTTCTAAAATTAGCGGCCAGTGCACACTCGTTCCAATGTGTCAGCACGGACCATTTCCGAAATTTTTGGCAATACACCTCAGCCTCGTCCTGGCCCTGAGACATAGCCAGCAAGGCTTTCTCTGCCTGAATCTCAAGATTGGGTTCCTCATAAAGTAAACCGAGCGCCAGAAAAAACGCATCAATATCAGCCAATGCCGGATCTCCTGGCGCCAACGAAAAAGCACAATCTTGAGGGTCACTGTTGTGAAATTGGATTTTGGGCTCCCCCGGTGGCCACTGGTGGAATTGAACAGGTGTGCATCATCCTCTCTGTTCACCTGTTTCCATCAGGATGTGGGAGTCGCTATTTGGCCTTGCTCCTCTGTCACTTCCATGCCGGTCAACATTGTAATCAGAAGCCTTTCTGTGCATTTTCCTGCTTCTAGACAACTCCCAGCTAAGTTGGACTTTAGTCCTTGTTTGTTTTTGCATTTTGTTCCAGTTCACAGCTGTAGTTTCGTTTCTGTGTCTGGAAAGCTCTTGTGATCTGAAGTTGCCACTCTGATGTTATGAGTTAATGCTAGAGTCTTAAAGTGATTTCGGGATGGTGTTTTGATAGTGCTTTTAGCTGACCATGAAAGTGTCCTTTCTGTCTTCCTGCTATTTAGTGAGCGGACCTCAATTTTGCTAAACCTATTTTCATACTACGTTTGTCATTTCATCTAAAATCACCGCTAATATTTGTGGGGGCCTCTGTCTGCCTTTTGGGGAATTTTCTCTAGAGGTGAGCCAGGACTGTATTTTCCTCTGCCAGGATTGGTTGGTCCTCCGGCCGGCGCTGGGCGTCTAGGGATATAACGCGGGCTACGCTACCCGGCTACTGTTGGTTGTGCGGCAGGTTTGGTTCATGGTCAGTTTAGTTTCCATCCTTCCAAGAGCTAGTTCTATGTTTGCTGGGCTATGTTCTCTTGCCATTGAGAACCATAACAGTTTGACCGGCCAAAAAGGGTTAAATTAATTGACAGAGAAAGGAGAGATAAGAGAAGTCTGCTGAATATTTTTTTTTTTTTTTTTTTTTCCTTCAGTTCTGAGTGTGCTTGTAATTGAATCTCTTGCAAGTCTGCCTATGTTGCAGCCTTTCTCTCTCTCTCTCCTTCTAATCCTGGAATGGCTCTGTGTTCACCTGTGTAAAATGGATATTCAGAGTTTAGCTGCAGGTTTGAATAATCTTACCACGAAAGTTCAAAATTTACAAGATTTTGTTGTTCATGTTCCTATATCTGAACCTAGAATTCCTTTGCCTGAATTTTTCTCGGGGAATAGATCTTGCTTTCAAAATTTCAAAAATAATTGCAAGTTGTTTTTGTCCCTGAAATCTCGCTCTGCTGGAGATCCTGCTCAGCAGGTCAGGATTGTGATTTCCTTGCTCCGGGGCGACCCTCAGGATTGGGCTTTTGCATTGGCTCCAGGGGATCCTGCGTTGCTCAATGTGGATGCGTTTTTTCTGGCCTTAGGGTTGATTTATGAGGAACCTCAGTTAGAACTTCAGGCGGAAAAGGCCTTGTTGTCCCTATCTCAGGGGCAAGACGAAGCTGAAATATACTGCCAGAAATTCCGTAAATGGGCTGTGCTTACTCAGTGGAATGAGTGCGCCCTGGCGGCGAATTTCAGAGAGGGTCTCTCTGATGCCATTAAGGATGTTATGGTGGGGTTCCCTGTGCCTGCGGGTCTGAATGAGTCCATGACAATGGCTATCCAGATCGATAGGCGTCTGCGGGAGCGCAAACCTGTGCACCATTTGGCGGTGTCTACTGAGAAGACGCCAGAGAATATGCAATGTGATAGAATTCTGTCCAGAAGTGAACGGCAGAATTTTAGACGAAAAAATGGGTTGTGCTTCTATTGCGGTGATTCAACTCATGTTATATCAGCATGCTCTAAGCGTACTAAGAAGCTTGATAAGTCTGTTTCAATTGGCACTTTACAGTCTAAGTTTATTCTATCTGTGACCCTGATTTGTTCTTTATCATCTATTACCGCGGATGCCTATGTCGACTCTGGCGCCGCTTTGAGTCTTATGGATTGGTCCTTTGCCAAACGCTGTGGGTATGATTTGGAGCCTCTTGAAACTCCTATACCCCTGAAGGGGATTGACTCCACCCCATTGGCTAGCAATAAACCACAATACTGGACACAAGTAACTATGCGGATTAATCCGGATCACCAGGAGATTATTCGCTTTCTTGTACTGTATAACCTACATGATGTGTTGGTGCTTGGATTGCCATGGCTGCAATCTCATAACCCAGTCCTTGACTGGAAAGCTATGTCTGTGTTAAGCTGGGGATGTAAGGGGACGCATGGGGACGTACCTGTGGTTTCCATTTCATCATCTATTCCCTCTGAGATTCCTGAATTCTTGACTGAATATCGTGACGTTTTTGAAGAACCTAAGCTTGGTTCATTACCTCCGCATCGGGAGTGCGATTGTGCCATAGATTTGATTCCGGGTAGTAAATACCCTAAGGGTCGTTTATTTAATCTGTCTGTGCCTGAACATGCTGCTATGCGAGAATATATAAAGGAGTCCTTGGAAAAGGGACATATTCGTCCTTCGTCATCTCCCTTAGGAGCCGGTTTTTTCTTTGTGGCTAAGAAAGATGGCTCTTTGAGGCCGTGCATTGATTATCGGCTTTTGAATAAGATCACGGTTAAATATCAATATCCGTTGCCACTGCTGACTGATTTGTTTGCTCGCATAAAGGGGGCCAAGTGGTTCTCTAAGATAGATCTCCGTGGGGCGTATAATTTGGTGCGAATTAAGCAGGGGGATGAGTGGAAAACCGCATTTAATACGCCCGAGGGCCACTTTGAGTATTTGGTGATGCCTTTTGGTCTTTCAAATGCCCCTTCAGTCTATCAGTCCTTTATGCATGACATTTTCCGTGATTATTTGGATAAATTTATGATTGTGTATCTGGATGATATTTTGATTTTTTCGGATGACTGGGACTCTCATGTCCAGCAGGTCAGGAGGGTTTTTCAGGTTTTGCGGTCTAATTCCTTGTGTGTGAAGGGTTCTAAGTGCGTTTTTGGGGTTCAAAAGATTTCCTTTTTGGGATATATTTTTTCCCCCTTTTCCATCGAGATGGATCCTGTCAAGGTTCAGGCTATTTGTGATTGGACGCAACCCTCTTCTCTTAAGAGTCTTCAGAAATTTTTGGGCTTTGCTAACTTTTATCGTCGATTTATTGCTGGTTTTTCTGATGTTGTTAGACCATTGACTGATTTGACTAAGAAGGGTGCTGATGTTGCTGATTGGTCCCCTGCTGCTGTGGAGGCCTTTCGGGAGCTTAAGCGCCGCTTTTCTTCCACCCCTGTGCTGCGTCAGCCTGATGTTGCTCTTCCTTTTCAGGTTGAGGTCGACGCTTCTGAAATCGGAGCTGGGGCGGTTTTGTCGCAGAGAAGTTCCGATTGCTCCGTGATGAGACCTTGTGCTTTTTTCTCACGTAAATTTTCGCCCGCCGAGCGGAATTATGATGTTGGGAATCGGGAGCTTTTGGCCATGAAGTGGGCTTTTGAGGAGTGGCGTCATTGGCTTGAGGGGGCTAGACATCAGGTGGTGGTATTGACTGACCACAAAAATCTAATTTATCTTGAGTCCGCCAGACGCCTGAATCCTAGACAGGCGCGCTGGTCGTTGTTTTTCTCTCGGTTTAATTTTGTGGTGTCCTACCTGCCGGGTTCTAAGAATGTTAAGGCGGATGCCCTTTCTAGGAGTTTTGAGCCTGACTCCCCTGGTAATTCTGAACCTACAGGTATCCTTAAGGATGGAGTGATATTGTCTGCCGTTTCTCCAGACTTGCGGCGGGCCTTGCAGGAGTTTCAGGCGGATAGACCTGATCGTTGCCCACCTGGTAGACTGTTTGTTCCTGATGATTGGACCAGTAAAGTCATTTCTGAGGTTCATTCTTCTGCGTTGGCAGGTCATCCTGGAATCTTTGGTACCAGGGATTTGGTGGCAAGGTCCTTCTGGTGGCCTTCCCTGTCTCGAGATGTGCGAGGCTTCGTGCAGTCTTGTGACGTTTGTGCTCGGGCCAAGCCTTGTTGTTCTCGGGCTAGTGGATTGTTGTTGCCCTTGCCTATCCCGAAGAGGCCCTGGACGCACATCTCGATGGATTTTATTTCGGATCTTCCTGTTTCTCAGAAGATGTCTGTCATCTGGGTGGTGTGTGATCGTTTCTCTAAGATGGTCCATTTGGTTCCCCTGCCTAAGTTGCCTTCTTCTTCCGAGTTGGTTCCTCTGTTTTTTCAAAATGTGGTCCGATTGCATGGTATTCCGGAGAATATCGTTTCTGACAGAGGTACCCAATTCGTGTCTAGATTTTGGCGAGCATTCTGTGCTAGGATGGGCATAGATTTGTCTTTCTCGTCTGCTTTCCATCCTCAGACTAATGGCCAGACCGAGCGGACGAATCAGACCTTGGAGACATATTTGAGGTGTTTTGTGTCTGCAGATCAGGATGATTGGGTTGCTTTTTTGCCTTTGGCGGAGTTTGCCCTCAATAATCGGGCCAGCTCTGCCACCTTGGTGTCTCCCTTTTTCTGTAATTCGGGGTTTCATCCTCGATTTTCTTCTGGTCAGGTGGAATCTTCGGATTGTCCTGGAGTGGATGCTGTGGTGGAGAGGTTGCATCAGATTTGGGGGCAGGTAGTGGACAATTTGAAGTTGTCCCAGGAGAAGACTCAGCTTTTTGCCAACCGCCGGCGTCGGGTTGGTCCTCGGCTTTGTGTTGGGGACTTGGTGTGGTTGTCTTCTCGTTTTGTCCCTATGAGGGTTTCTTCTCCCAAGTTTAAGCCTCGGTTCATCGGCCCGTACAAGATATTGGAGATTCTTAACCCTGTGTCCTTCCGTTTGGACCTCCCTGCATCTTTTTCTATTCATAATGTTTTTCATCGGTCATTATTGCGCAGGTATGAGGTACCGGTTGTGCCTTCCGTTGAGCCTCCTGCTCCGGTGTTGGTTGAGGGCGAGTTGGAGTACGTTGTGGAAAAAATCTTGGACTCCCGTGTTTCCAGACGGAAACTCCAGTATCTGGTCAAATGGAAGGGATACGGTCAGGAGGATAATTCTTGGGTGACTGCCTCTGATGTTCATGCCTCCGATTTGGTCCGTGCCTTTCATAGGGCTCATCCTGATCGCCCTGGTGGTTCTGGTGAGGGTTCGGTGCCCCCTCCTTGAGGGGGGGGTACTGTTGTGAAATTGGATTTTGGGCTCCCCCGGTGGCCACTGGTGGAATTGAACTGGTGTGCATCATCCTCTCTGTTCACCTGTTTCCATCAGGATGTGGGAGTCGCTATTTGGCCTTGCTCCTCTGTCACTTCCATGCCGGTCAACATTGTAATCAGAAGCCTTTCTGTGCATTTTCCTGCTTCTAGACAACTCCCAGCTAAGTTGGACTTTAGTCCTTGTTTGTTTTTGCATTTTGTTCCAGTTCACAGCTGTAGTTTCGTTTCTGTGTCTGGAAAGCTCTTGTGATCTGAAGTTGCCACTCTGATGTTATGAGTTAATGCTAGAGTCTTAAAGTGATTTCGGGATGGTGTTTTGATAGTGCTTTTAGCTGACCATGAAAGTGTCCTTTCTGTCTTCCTGCTATTTAGTGAGCGGACCTCAATTTTGCTAAACCTATTTTCATACTACGTTTGTCATTTCATCTAAAATCACCGCTAATATTTGTGGGGGCCTCTGTCTGCCTTTTGGGGAATTTTCTCTAGAGGTGAGCCAGGACTGTATTTTCCTCTGCCAGGATTGGTTGGTCCTCCGGCCGGCGCTGGGCGTCTAGGGATATAACGCGGGCTACGCTACCCGGCTACTGTTGGTTGTGCGGCAGGTTTGGTTCATGGTCAGTTTAGTTTCCATCCTTCCAAGAGCTAGTTCTATGTTTGCTGGGCTATGTTCTCTTGCCATTGAGAACCATAACAGGTCACCCCGTAAGAATGAAATAACAATTTTTACTTGTTGAGCAGAGTCTCCAGACGAACAAGGTTTCAGGGACAAAAACAATTTACAATTATTCCTGAAATTCCTAAACTTAAATCGGTCTCCTGAAAACAGTTCAGGAATCGGAATCTTGGGTTCAGACCTAGGATTTCTGGTAACATAATCTTGTATACCCTGCACACGAGCGGCAAGCTGGTCCACACTTGTAAACAAGGTCTGGACATTCATGTCTGCAGCAAGCTTAAGCCACTCTGAGGTAAAGGGGAAAAGAAAAAAAAAAAAAAAAAATGAGAGAGGGAAAAAAAAAACTCAAAATTTTCTTTCTTATAATCCCACTTCTGCAATGCATTAAACATTTAATACTGGCCTGGCATACTGTTATGACCCCAGTGGACAGGGTCTCAGAGGAACGTGTAAGTCTGCGAGATTCAAAAATCCAGCTCATAGGGCTGTGGTAACTGGGTTGACCAAATAGCTACTCCTAACGCCAACACTAGAAGTAGCCGGGGATCATGCCTACGGTGATCGCTAGATGACTCGCGCCAGCCGGAGAATCTAACTACCCCAGGAGAAGAAAACACAGACCTCTCTTGCCTCCAGAGAAAGGGACCCCAAAGCAAGATACAAGCCCCCCACAAATAATAACGGTGAGGTAAGAGGAAATTACAAACACAGAAATGAACCAGGTTCAGCAAAGAGAGGCCAGCTTACTAATAGCAGAATATAGCAAGATAACTTATCTGGTCAACAAAAACCCTATAAAAATCCACGCTGGAGATTCAAGAACCCCCGAACCGTCTAACGGTCCGGGGGGAGAACACCAGCCCCCTAGAGCTTCCAGCAAAGGTCAGGATACAGATTGGAACAAGCTGGACAAAAATACCAAACAAAACAAAAGCAAAAAGCAAGGAAGCAGACTTAGCTTGAAATACAGGAACCAGGATCATAGGACAAGAGCACAACAGATTAGCTCTGATTTCAACGATGCCAGGCATTGAACTGAAGGTCCAGGGAGCTTATATAGCAACGCCCCTGAACTAACGGCCCAGGTGAGGATATAGGAAAAGACAGAAGCTCCAGAGTCAAATCACTAATGACCACTAGAGGGAAGAAAAAACCAAAATCACAACAGCATCCCAGAGCTTCCAGCTAACAAGATAAACTCATAATAGAAAGCTGGACAAAAACACAGTGGTAACAAATAAGCTAACAAGGACTTAGCTTTTGCTGAAATAGACAGGTCATCTGAAAGATCCAAGAGAACTGAACCAGTACTAGGACATTGACAGCTGGCATCAAGCAACGATCTGAGTGGAGTTAAATAGAGCAGCCAGCCAAGGCCTCAACGAGATTAGCTGGAGAATGAATCTCAGAACCAGCAGCTCCACTCACAGCCACCAGAGGGAGTCCATGAAAAGAACTCGCCGAAGTACCATTCATAACCACAGGAGGGAGCTTGAGAACAGAATTCACAACAGTACCCCCCCCTTGAGGAGGGGTCACTGAACCCTCACCAGAGCCCCCAGGCCGATCCGGACGAGCCAAATGAAAGGCACGAACAAGATCGGCAGCAGGAACATCAGAGGCAACCACCCAGGAATTATCCTCCTGACCATAACCTTTCCACTTGACCAGGTACTGAAGTTTCCGTTTCGAAATACGAGAATCCAAAATCTTCTCCACCACATACTACAAATCCCCCTCAACCAACACCGGGGCAGGAGGATCAACGGAGGGAACCATAGGAGCCACATATCTCCGCAATAACGACCTATGGAACACATTATGAATGGCGAAAGAAGCTGGAAGGTCCAAACGAAATGAGACAGGATTAAGAATTTCAGAAATCTTATAAATACCAATGAAACGAGGCTTAAACTTAGGAGACGAAACCTTCATAGGAACAAAACGAGACGACAACCAAACCAAATCCCCAACATGAAGTCTGGGACCAACACAATGACGGCGGTTAGCGAAACGTTGAGCATTCTCCTGGGACAAAGTCAAATTGTCCACTACGTGAGTCCAAATTTGCTGCAACGTGTCCACCACAGAATCCACACCAGGACAGTCCGAAGGCTCAACCTGCCCTGAAGAAAATCGAGGGTGGAAACCAGAATTACAGAAAAAAGGCGAAACCAAAGTGGCCGAGCTGGCCCGATTATTAAGGGAGAACTCAGCCAAAGGCAAGAAGGACACCCAATCATCCTGATCAGCAGAAACAAAGCATCTCAGATATGTTTCCAAAGTCTGATTGGTTCGTTCGGTTTGGCCATTTGTCTGAGGATGGAAAGCTGAAGAAAAAGACAAATCAATGCCCATCTTAGCACAAAAGGACCGCCAAAATCTTGAAACAAACTGGGAACCTCTGTCCGACACGATGTTCTCCGGAATGCCATGTAAACGAACCACATGCTGGAAAAACAATGGAACCAAATCAGAGGCGGAAGACAACTTAGGCAAAGGTACCAAATGGACCATCTTAGAGAAGCGATCACAAACCACCCAGATAACTGACATCCTCTGAGAGACAGGGAGATCAGAAATAAAATCCATGGAAATATGCGTCCAGGGCCTTTTCGGGACCGGCAAGGGCAAAAGCAACCCACTGGCACGAGAACAGCAGGGCTTAGCCCGAGCACAAGTCCCACAGGACTGCACAAAAGAATGCACATCTCGTGACAAGGAAGGCCACCAAAAGGATCTAGCCACCAAATTTCTGGAACCAAAGATTCCAGGATGACCAGCCAACACCGAACAATGAACCTCAGAGATAACTCTACTAGTCCATCTATCAGGGACAAACAGCTTCTCCGCTGGACAACGGTCAGGTCTATCAGCCTGAAACTCCTGCAGCACCCGCCGCAAAGCAGGGTAGATGGCAGACAAAATTACCCCTTCTTTGACAATACCAGCCGGCTCAGGAACTCCCGGAGAATCAGGCACAAAAAAAAGGGCATCAGCCTTCACATTCTTAGAACCCGGAAGGTACGAAACCACAAAATTGAAGCGGGAGAAAAACAGCGACCATCGAGCCTGTCTAGGATTCAACCGCTTAGCAAACTCGAGATAAGTCAGATTCTTGTGATCGGTCAAGACCACCACGCGATGTTTGGCTCCTTCAAGCCAATGTCACCACTCCTCAAACGCCCACTTCATAGCCAACAACTCTCGATTGCCCACATCATAATTGCGCTCAGCAGGCGAAAACTTTCTAGAAAAGAAAGCACATGGTTTCATCACAGAGCCATCAGAACCTCTTTGAGAGAAAACAGCCCCTGCTCCAATCTCAGAAGCATCCACCTCGACCTGAAACGGGAGCGAAACATCCGGCTGACACAACACAGGGGCAGAAGAAAAACGATGCTTTAGCTCCTGAAAAGCCTCAACAGCCGCAGAGGACCAATTGACCACATCAGCACCTTTCTTGGTCAAATCAGTCAATGGTTTAACAACACTAGAAACATTAGCGATGAAGCGACGGTAAAAATTAGCAAAGCCCAGAAATTTCTGAAGGCTCTTCACAGAAGTAGGCTGAGTCCAATCATAAATGGCCTGAACTTTAACAGGGTCCATCTCGATAGTAGAAGGGGAAAAAATGAAGCCCAAAAATGAAACCTTCTGGACTCCAAAGAGACATTTAGACCCCTTCACAAACAAGGAATTAGCACGAAGGACCTGGAACACCATTCTGACCTGCTTCACATGAGATTCCCAATCGTCCGAAAAAACCAAAATATCATCCAAATATACAATCATGAATCTATCCAGGTACTTTCGGAAGATGTCATGCATAAAGGACTAAAACACAGATGGAGCATTAGAAAGCCCGAATGGCATCACCAAGTACTCAAAATGGCCCTCGGGCGTATTAAATGCTGTTTTCCATTCGTCGCCCCGTTTAATACGCACAAGATTATACGCCCCTCGAAGATCTATCTTGGTGAACCAGCTAGCCCCTTTAATCCGAGCAAACAAATCAGACAGTAGCGGCAAAGGGTACTGAAATTTGACGGTGATTTTATTGAGAAGGCGGTAATCTATACAAGGTCTCAGAGAGCCATCCTTCTTGGTCACAAAAAAGAACCCTGCTCCCAACGGTGACGACGACGGGCGAATATGCCCTTTCTCCAAGGACTCCTTTATATAACTCCGCATTGCGGCGTGTTCTGGCACAGATAAATTGAACAGTCGGCCCTTCGGAAACTTACTACCAGGAATCAAATTAATAGCACAATCACAATCCCTATGAGGAGGTAGGGCACTGGATTTGGGCTCATCAAATACATCCCGGTAATCTGACAAGAACTCAGGGACTTCAGAAGGATGGGAAGACGAAATAGACAACAATGGGACATCCCCATGTACCCCTTGACAACCCCAACTGGATACAGACATTGATTTCCAATCCAATACTGGATTATGGAGCTGTAGCCATGGCAAACCCAAAACGACCACATCATGCAGATTATGCAACAACAAAAAGCGAATATCCTCCTGATGTGCAGGAGCCATGCACATGGTCAATTGAGTCCAGTACTGAGGCTTATTCTTGGCCAAAGGTGTAGCATCAATTCCTCTCAATGGAATAGGACACTGCAAGGGCTCCAAGAAAAAACCACAGCGCCTGGCAAACTCCAAGTCCATCAAATTCAGGGCAGCGCCAGAATCCACAAATGCCATAACAGAATAGGATGACAAAGAGCAAATCAGAGTAACGGACAAAATAAATTTTGGCTGTACCGTACCAATGGTGGCAGACCTAGCGAACCGTTTAGTGCGCTTAGGACAATCAGAGATAGCATGAGTGGAGTCACCACAGTAAAAACACAGCCCATTCTGACGTCTGTATTCTTGCCGTTCAGCTCTGGTCAAGGTCCTATCACATTGCATAGGCTCAGGCTTCTGCTCAGAAAATACCGCCAAATGGTGCACATTTTTACGCTCACGTAAGCGTCGATCGATCTGAATGGCCAAGGACATACACTCATTCAGACCAGCAGGCGTGGGGAATCTCACCATAACATCCTTAAGGGCTTCAGACAGACCCTTTCTGAAAATTTCCGCCAGGGCACACTCATTCCACTGAGTAAGCACAGTGTTATGACCCCAGTGGACAGGGTCTCAGAGGAACGTGTAAGTCTGCGAGATTCAAAAATCCAGCTCATAGGGCTGTGGTAACTGGGTTGACCAAATAGCTACTCCTAACGCCAACACTAGAAGTAGCCGGGGATCATGCCTACGGAGAACGCTAGATGACTCGCGCCAGCCGGAGAATCTAACTACCCCTAGGAGAAGAAAACAAAGACCTCTCTTGCCTCCAGAGAAAGGGATCCCAAAGCAAGAAACAAGCCCCCCACAAATAATAACGGTGAGGTAAGAGGAAATGACAAACACAGAAATGAACCAGGTTCAGCAAAGAGAGGCCAGCTTACTAATAGCAGAATATAGCAAGATAACTTATCTGGTCAACAAAAACCCTATAAAAATCCACGCTGGAGATTCAAGAACCCCCGAACCGTCTAACGGTCCGGGGGGGAGAACACCAGCCCCCTAGAGCTTCCAGCAAAGGTCAGGATACAGATTGGAACAAGCTGGACAAAAATACCAAACAAAACAAAAGCAAAAAGCAAAGAAGCAGACTTAGCTTGAAATACAGGAACCAGGATCATAGGACAAGAGCACAACAGATTAGCTCTGATTTCAACGATGCCAGGCATTGAACTGAAGGTCCAGGGAGCTTATATAGCAACGCCCCTGAACTAACGGCCCAGGTGAGGATATAGGAAAGACAGAAGCTCCAGAGTCAAATCACTAATGACCACTAGAGGGAGCAAAAAGCAAAATCACAACAGTACCCCCCTTAGTGAGGGGTCACCGAACCCTCACCACGACCACCAGGGCGATCAGGACGAGCGGCGTGAAAGGCATGAACTAAATCGGCCGCATGAACATCAGAGGCGACCACCCAGGAATTATCTTCCTGACCATAGCCCTTCCACTTGACCAGGTACTGAAGCCTCCGCCTGGAGAGACGAGAATCCAAGATCTTCTCCACCACGTACTCCAACTCGCCCTCGACCAACACCGGAGCAGGAGGCTCAGCAGAAAGAACCACAGGCACAACGTACCGCCGCAACAAGGACCTATGAAACACGTTGTGGATAGCAAACGACACAGGAAGATCCAGGCGAAAGGATACAGGATTAAGGATTTCCAATATCTTGTAAGGACCAATAAAACGAGGTTTAAATTTGGGAGAGGAAACCTTCATAGGAACAAAGCGGGAAGAAAGCCACACCAAATCCCCAACACGTAGTCGGGGACCCACACCGCGGCGGCGGTTTGCAAAGCGCTGAGCCCTCTCCTGTGACAACTTCAAGTTGTCCACCACAAGATTCCAGATCCGCTGCAACCTATCCACCACAGAATCCACCCCAGGGCAGTCAGAAGGTTCCACATGGCCCGAAGAAAAACGAGGGTGGAAACCAGAGTTGCAGAAAAACGGCGAAACCAAGGTGGCGGAACTAGCCCGATTATTAAGGGCAAACTCAGCCAACGGCAAGAAGGTCACCCAATCGTCCTGATCAGCAGAGACAAAACACCTCAAATAAGCCTCCAAAGTCTGATTAGTTCGCTCCGTCTGTCCATTAGTCTGAGGATGGAAAGCAGACGAAAACGACAAGTCAATGCCCATCCTACTACAAAAGGATCGCCAGAATCTGGAAACGAACTGGGATCCTCTGTCTGACACAATATTCTCAGGGATGCCGTGCAAACGAACCACATTCTGGAAAAACACAAGAACCAGATCGGAAGAGGAAGGCAAATTAGGCAAAGGAACCAAATGGACCATCTTGGAGAAGCGATCACATATCACCCAGATAACAGACATGCCTTGAGACACCGGAAGATCAGAAATGAAATCCATGGAGATATGTGTCCAAGGTCTCTTAGGGACAGGCAAGGGCAAGAGCAACCCGCTGGAACGAGAACAGCAAGGCTTAGCTCGAGCACAAGTCCCGCAGGACTGTACAAATGACCGCACATCCCTAGACAAGGAAGGCCACCAAAAGGATCTGGCCACCAGATCTCTGGTGCCAAAAATTCCTGGGTGACCTGCCAACACCGAGGAATGAACCTCGGAAATGACTCTGCTGGTCCACTTATCAGGCACAAACAGTCTGTCAGGTGGACAAGAATCAGGCCTATCAGCCTGAAATCTCTGCAACACACGTCGCAGATCTGGAGAAATAGCTGACAAGATAATACCATCCTTAAGAATACCAACAGGTTCAGCGACTCCAGGAGCATCAGGCACAAAGCTCCTGGAAAGAGCATCGGCCTTCACATTTTTTGAACCTGGTAAATACGAGACAACAAAGTCAAAACGGGAGAAAAACAATGACCAGCGGGCCTGTCTAGGATTCAGGCGTTTAGCAGACTCGAGATACATCAGATTTTTGTGATCAGTCAAGACCACCACACGATGCTTAGCACCCTCGAGCCAATGACGCCACTCCTCAAATGCCCATTTCATGGCCAACAACTCCCGATTGCCCACATCATAATTTCGCTCCGCAGGCGAAAACTTCCTAGAGAAAAAGGCGCAAGGTCTCATAACAGAGCAACCAGGGCCTCTCTGCGACAAAACGGCCCCTGCTCCAATCTCAGAAGCATCCACCTCAACCTGAAAGGGAAGCGAGACATCAGGCTGGCACAAAACAGGCGCCGAAGTAAACCAACGTTTCAACTCCTGGAAAGCCTCCACGGCAGCAGGAGCCCAATTAACCACATCGCAGCCCTTCTTGGTCATATCCGTCAAAGGTTTCACAATGCTAGAAAAGTTAGCGATAAAACGACGGTAGAAGTTAGCGAAACCCAAGAACTTCTGAAGACTCTTAACTGACGAGGGCTGAGTCCAATCAAGAATAGCTCGGACCTTGACTGGGTCCATCTCCACAGCAGAAGGGGAAAAAATGAACCCCAAAAAGGGAACCTTCTGTACACCAAAAAGACACTTTGAGCCCTTGACAAACAAAGAATTTTCACGCAAAATTTTAAAGACCATCCTGACCTACTCCACATGCGAGTCCCAATTATCAGAAAAAACCAGAATATCATCCAGATAAACGATCAAAAATTTATCCAGATAGTTCCGGAAAATGTCATGCATAAAGGACTGAAAAACTGAAGGGGCATTAGAGAGCCCAAAAGGCATCACCAAGTACTCAAAATGACCTTCGGGCGTATTGAATGCGGTTTTCCATTCATCCCCTTGCTTAATGCGCACAAGGTTGTACGCACCACGAAGGTCTATCTTGGTAAACCACTTGGCACCTTTAATCCGGGCAAACAAGTCAGACAACAGCGGCAAAGGATACTGAAATTTGACAGTGATCTTATTTAAAAGCCGATAGTCAATACAAGGCCTCAAAGATCCGTCCTTTTTAGCCACAAAAAAGAATCCCGCACCAAGAGGGGAAGAAGACGGACGGATGTGTCCTTTCTCCAGAGACTCCTTGATATATGAACGCATAGCGGTATGTTCAGGTATCGACAGATTAAACAGTCTTCCCTTAGGAAATTTACTGCCTGGAATCTAATCTATTGCACAGTCACATTCCCTATGAGGAGGCAATGCACTGGACCTGGACTCGCTAAAGACATCCTGATAATCAGACAAATACTCCGGAACTTCCGAAGGTGTAGAAGAAGCAATAGACACAGGCAGGGAATCCTCATGAATACCACGACAGCCCCAACTAGACACTGACATAGCCTTCCAGTCAAGGACTGGATTATGGGTCTGTAACCATGGCAGCCCCAAAACAACCAAATCATGCATTTTATGTAGAACGAGAAAACGTATCACCTCGCGGTGTTCAGGAGTCATGCACATGGTAACCTGTGTCCAATACTGCGGTTTATTTTCTGCTAATGGCGTAGCATCAATACCCCTAAGAGGGATAGGATTTTCTAATGGTTCAAGAATAAAACCACAGCGCTTAGCAAATGAGAGATCCATAAGACTCAGGGCAGCACCTGAATCTACAAACGCCATGACAGGATAAGATGACAGTGAGCAAATCAAAGTTACAGACAGAATAAACTTAGGATGCAAATTACCAACGGTGACAGGACTAACAACCTTAGATATACGTTTAGAGCATGCTGAGATAACATGTGTAGAATCACCACAGTAGTAGCACAAGCCATTCCGGCGTCTATGAATTTTCCTCTCATTTCTAGTCAGGATTCTATCACATTGCATCAAATCAGGTGTTCGTTCAGACAACACCATGAGGGAATTTGCGGTTTTTCTATCACATTGCATCACATCAGGTGTCTGTTCAGACAACAACATGAGGGAATTTGCGGTTTTGCGCTCCCGCAACCGCCAGTCAATTTGAATAGCCAGGGACATGGTATCATTCAGACCTGTGGGAATGGGAAAACCCACCATAACATTCTTAATGGCCTCAGAAAGGCCATTTCTAAAATTAGCGGCCAGTGCACACTCGTTCCAATGTGTCAGCACGGACCATTTCCGAAATTTTTGGCAATACACCTCAGCCTCGTCCTGGCCCTGAGACATAGCCAGCAAGGCTTTCTCTGCCTGAATCTCAAGATTGGGTTCCTCATAAAGTAAACCGAGCGCCAGAAAAAACGCATCAATATCAGCCAATGCCGGATCTCCTGGCGCCAACGAAAAAGCCCAATCTTGAGGGTCACCCCGTAAGAATGAAATAACAATTTTTACTTGTTGAGCAGAGTCTCCAGACGAACAAGGTTTCAGGGACAAAAACAATTTACAATTATTCCTGAAATTCCTAAACTTAAATCGGTCTCCTGAAAACAGTTCAGGAATCGGAATCTTGGGTTCAGACCTAGGATTTCTGGTAACATAATCTTGTATACCCTGCACACGAGCGGCAAGCTGGTCCACACTTGTAATCAAGGTCTGGACATTCATGTCTGCAGCAAGCTTAAGCCACTCTGAGGTAAAGGGGAAAAGAAAAAAAAAATGAGAGAGGGAAAAAAAAACCTCAAAATTTTCTTTCTTATAATCCCACTTCTTCAATGCATTAAACATTTAATACTGGCCTGGCATACTGTTATGACCCCAGTGGACAGGGTCTCAGAGGAACGTGTAAGTCTGCGAGATTCAAAAATCCAGCTCATAGGGCTGTGGTAACTGGGTTGACCAAATAGCTACTCCTAACGCCAACACTAGAAGTAGCCGGGAATCATGCCTACGGAGAACGCTAGATGACTCGCGCCAGCCGGAGAATCTAACTACCCCTAGGAGAAGAAAACAAAGACCTCTCTTGCCTCCAGAGAAAGGGACCCCAAAGCAAGAAACAAGCCCCCCACAAATAATAACGGTGAGGTAAGAGGAAATGACAAACACAGAAATGAACCAGGTTCAGCAAAGAGAGGCCAGCTTACTAATAGCAGAATATAGCAAGATAACTTATCTGGTCAACAAAAACCCTATAAAAATCCACGCTGGAGATTCAAGAACCCCCGAACCGTCTAACGGTCCGGGGGGAGAACACCAGCCCCCTAGAGCTTCCAGCAAAGGTCAGGATACAGATTGGAACAAGCTGGACAAAAATACCAAACAAAACAAAAGCAAAAAGCAAAGAAGCAGACTTAGCTTGAAATACAGGAACCAGGATCATAGGACAAGAGCACAACAGATTAGCTCTGATTTCAACGATGCCAGGCATTGAACTGAAGGTCCAGGGAGCTTATATAGCAACGCCCCTGAACTAACGGCACAGGTGAGGATATAGGAAAGACAGAAGCTCCAGAGTCAAATCACTAATGACCACTAGAGGGAGCAAAAAGCAAAATCACAACAGCACAGACCACTTTCTGAACTTCTGACAATATACCTCCGCTTCATCCTGACCCTGACATAAAGCCAGCAAAATTTTCTCTGCCTGATCCACTGAATCTGGTTCATCATAAAGCAATCCAAGTGCCAGAAAAAACACATCTACATTACGCAATGCAGGATCTCCTGGCGCAAGGGAAAATGCCCAGTCTTGAGGGTCTCCACGTAACAAAGAAATAACGATTTTTACTTGCTGAATGGGGTCACCAGAGGAGCGGGGTTTCAAAGCAAAAACAGTCTACAATTATTTTTGAAATTCAGTAACTTAGATCTATCCCCAGAAAACAAATCAGGAATTGGAACTCTGGGTTCTAACATCGGGTTCTGAACTACATAATCTTGAATGTTTTGTACCCTTGCAGTGAGTTGATCCACACAAGAGGACAGACCTTGAATGTCCATATCTACACCTGTATCCTGAACCACCCAGAGATTTAGGGGAAAAGAGAAACAAAACACACTGCAGAGGAAAAAAAAATGGTCTCAGAACTTCTCTTATCCCTCTGTTGAGATGCAATAACACTTTATGGGCCAGCTGTACTGTTATGATCGAACTGGTGGTTAGGAGCACAAGAAATGACCAGATGAGCAAACTAGCAATACAGGACGAGCTCTGGGAAGTGGGAGCTCTGCTGACCGCAGCCTCTAATCCTATCAATAACAACTAGAAATAGCCGTGGAGCGTTCCTGACTCTGCCTAGACGCCTCTTCACAGCCTAAGAGCTAACTAACCCTAAAGATAGAAAATACAGCCTAGCTTGCCTCAGAGAAATTCCCCAAAGAAATAGGCAGCCCCCACATATATTGACTGTGAGTTAAGATGGAAGTCACAAACACAGGAATGAAACAGGTTTCAGCATAGGAGGCCAGACTTAACTAAACAGACTGAGGATAGAAAAGATATCTTTGCGGTCAGCATAAAAAACTAACAAAAAAACCACGCAGAGTGTGCAAAAGAAACCACCGCACTGACTCACGGCGCGGTGGTGCCACTCTGCATCCCAGAGCTTCCAGCTAACAAGATAAACTCATAATAGAAAGCTGGACAAAAACACAGTGGTAACAAATAAGCTAACAAGGACTTAGCTTTTGCTGAAATAGACAGGTCATCTGAAAGATCCAAGAGAACTGAACCAGTACTAGGACATTGACAGCTGGCATCAAGCAACGATCTGAGTGGAGTTAAATAGAGCAGCCAGCCAAGGCCTCAACGAGATCAGCTGGAGAATGAATCTCAGAACCAGCAGCTCCACTCACAGCCACCAGAGGGAGTCCATGAACAGAACTCGCCGAAGTACCATTCATAACCACAGGAGGGAGCTCGAGAACAGAATTCACAACAGGTAGCACAGTCTATGAAGAGGCAACGTTACATAGTAACACATGTGGTAGATCGGCTCACTCAGCTGCAGATGGAGGTAGACAAAAAAATTGTCTATTTAAGACTCTCACTGGCTTAACCAATGCAGTTAGCAAAACTAAACAAGGTCTTCCTGGACTGAAGAAAAACGAGGGTGGAAACCAGAATTACAGAAAAAAGGCGAAACCAAAGTGGCTGAGCTGGCCCGATTATTAAGGGCGAACTCAGCCAAAGGCAAGAAGGACACCCAATCATCCTGATCAGCAGAAATAAAGCATCTCATATATGTTTCCAAAGTCTGATTGGTTCGTTCGGTTTGGCCATTTGTCTGAGGATGGAAAGCTGAAGAAAAAGACAAATCAATGCCCATCTTAGCACAAAAGGACCGCCAAAATCTTGAAACAAACTGGGAACCTCTGTCCGACACGATGTTCTCCGGAATGCCATGTAAATGAACCACATGCTGGAAAAACAATGGAACCAAATCAGAGGAGGAAGACAACTTAGGCAAAGGTACCAAATGGACCACCTTAGAGAAGCGATCACAAACCACCCAGATAACTGACATCCTCTGAGAGACAGGGAGATCAGAAATAAAATCCATGGAAATATGCGTCCAGGGCCTTTTCGGGACCGGCAAGGGCAAAAGCAACCCACTGGCACGAGAACAGCAGGGCTTAGCCCGAGCACAAGTCCCACAGGACTGCACAAAAGAATGCACATCTCGTGACAAGGAAGGCCACCAAAAGGATCTAGCCACCAAATCTCTGGTACCAAAGATTCCAGGATGACCAGCCAACACCGAACAATGAACCTCAGAGATAACTCTACTAGTCCATCTATCAGGGACAAACAGCTTCTCCGCTGGACAACGGTCAGGTCTATCAGCCTGAAACTCCTGCAGCACCCGCCGCAAAGCAGGGGAGATGGCAGACAAAATTACCCCTTCTTTGACAATACCAGCCGGCTCAGGAACTCCCGGAGAATCAGGCACAAAACTCCTTGAAAGGGCATCAGCCTTCACATTCTTAGAACCCGGAAGGTACGAAACCACAAAATTGAAGCGGGAGAAAAACAGCGACCATCGAGCCTGTCTAGGATTCAACCGCTTAGCAGACTCGAGATAAGTCAGATTCTTGTGATCCGTCAAGACCACCACGCGATGTTTGGCTCCTTCAAGCCAATGTCGCCACTCCTCAAACGCCCACTTCATAGCCAACAACTCTCGATTGCCCACATCATAATTGCGCTCAGCAGGCGAAAACTTTCTAGAAAAGAAAGCACATGGTTTCATCACAGAGCCATCAGAACCTCTTTGAGAGAAAACAGCCCCTGCTCCAATCTCAGAAGCATCCACCTCGACCTGAAACGGGAGCGAAACATCCGGCTGACACAACACAGGGGCAGAAGAAAAACGACGCTTCAGCTCCTGAAAAGCCTCAACGGCCGCAGAGGACCAATTGACCACATCAGCACCTTTCTTGGTCAAATCAGTCAATGGTTTAACAACACTAGAAAAATTAGCGATGAAGCGACGGTAAAAATTAGCAAAGCCCAGAAATTTCTGAAGGCTCTTCACAGAAGTAGGCTGAGTCCAATCATAAATGGCCTGAACTTTAACAGGGTCCATCTCGATAGTAGAAGGGGAAAAAATGAAGCCCAAAAATGAAACCTTCTGGACTCCAAAGAGACATTTAGACCCCTTCACAAACAAGGAATTAGCACGAAGGACCTGGAACACCATTCTGACCTGCTTCACATGAGATTCCCAATCGTCCAAAAAAACCAAAATATCATCCAAATATACAATCATGAATCTATCCAGGTACTTTCGGAAGATGTCATGCATAAAGGACTGAAACACAGATGGAGCATTAGAAAGCCCGAATGGCATCACCAAGTACTCAAAATGGCCCTCGGGCGTATTAAATGCTGTTTTCCATTCGTCGCCCCGTTTAATACGCACAAGATTATACGCCCCTCGAAGATCTATCTTGGTGAACCAGCTAGCCCCTTTAATCCGAGCAAACAAATCAGACAGTAGCGGCAAAGGGTACTGAAATTTGATGGTGATTTTATTGAGAAGGCGGTAATCTATACAAGGTCTCAGAGAACCATCCTTCTTGGTCACAAAAAAGAACCCTGCTCCCAACGGTGACGACGACGGGCGAATATGCCCTTTCTCCAAGGACTCCTTTATATAACTCCGCATTGCGGCGTGTTCTGGCACAGATAAATTGAACAGTCGGCCCTTCGGAAACTTACTACCAGGAATCAAATTAATAGCACAATCACAATCCCTATGAGGAGGTAGGGCACTGGATTTGGGCTCATCAAATACATCCCGGTAATCTGACAAGAACTCAGGGACTTCAGAAGGATGGGAAGACGAAATAGACAACAATGGGACATCCCCATGTACCCCTTGACAACCCCAACTGGATACAGACATTGATTTCCAATCCAATACTGGATTATGGAGCTGTAGCCATGGCAAACCCAAAACGACCACATCATGCAGATTATGCAACAACAAAAAGCGAATATCCTCCTGATGTGCAGGAGCCATGCACATGGTCAATTGAGTCCAGTACTGAGGCTAATTCTTGGCCAAAGGTGTAGCATCAATTCCTCTCAATGGAATAGGACACTGCAAGGGCTCCAAGAAAAAACCACAGCGCCTGGCAAACTCCAAGTCCATCAAATTCAGGGCAGCGCCAGAATCCACAAATGCCATAACAGAATAGGACGACAAAGAGCAAATCAGAGTAACGGACAAAATAAATTTTGGCTGTACCGTACCAATGGTGGCAGACCTAGCGAACCGTTTAGTGCGCTTAGGACAATCAGAGATAGCATGAGTGGAGTCACCACAGTAAAAACACAGCCCATTCTGACGTCTGTATTCTTGCCGTTCAGCTCTGGTCAAGGTCCTATCACATTACATAGGCTCAGGCTTCTGCTCAGAAAATACCGCCAAATGGTGCACATTTTTACGCTCACGTAAGCGTCGATCGATCTGAATGGCCAAGGACATAGACTCATTCAGACCAGCAGGCGTGGGGAATCTCACCATAACATCCTTAAGGGCTTCAGACAGACCCTTTCTGAAAATTGCCGCCAGGGCACACTCATTCCACTGAGTAAGCACAGACCACTTTCTGAACTTCTGACAATATACCTCCGCTTCATCCTGACCCTGACACAAAGCCAGCAAAATTTTCTCTGCCTGATCCACTGAATCTGGTTCATCATAAAGCAATCCAAGTGCCAGAAAAAACGCATCTACATTACGCAATGCAGGAACTCCTGGCGCAAGGGAAAATGCCCAGTCTTGAGGGTCGCCACGTAGCAAAGAAATAACGATTTTTACTTGCTGAATGGGGCCACCAGAGGAGCGGGGTTTCAAAGCAAAAACAGTCTACAATTATTTTTGAAATTCAGTAACTTAGATCTATCCCCAGAAAACAAATCAGGAATTGGAACTCTGGGTTCTAACATCGGGTTCTGAACTACATAGTCTTGAATGTTTTGTACCCTTGCAGTGAGTTGATCCACACAAGAGGACAGACCTTGAATGTCCATATCTACACCTGTATCCTGAACCACCCAGAGATTTAGGGGAAAAGAGAAACAAAACACACTGCAGAGGAAAAAAAATGGTCTCAGAACTTCTCTTATCCCTCTATTGAGATGCATTAACACTTTATTGGCCAGCTGTACTGTTATGATCGAACTGGTGGTTAGGAGCACAAGAAATGACCAGATGAGCAAACTAGCAATACAGGACGAGCTCTGGGAAGTGGGAGCTCTGCTGACCGCAGCCTCTAATCCTATCAATAACAACTAGAAATAGCCATGGAGCGTTCCTGACTCTGCCTAGACGCCTCTTCACAGCCTAAGAGCTAACTAACCCTAAAGATAGAAAATACAGCCTAGCTTGCCTCAGAGAAATTCCCCAAAGAAATAGGCAGCCCCCACATATATTGACTGTGAGTTAAGATGGAAGTCACAAACACAGGAATGAAACAGGTTTCAGCATAGGAGGCCAGACTTAACTAAACAGACTGAGGATAGAAAAGATATCTTTGCGGTCAGCATAAAAAACTAACAAAAAAAACACGCAGAGTGTGCAAAAGAAACCACCGCACTGACTCACGGCGCGGTGGTGCCACTCTGCATCCCAGAGCTTCCAGCTAACAAGATAAACTCATAATAGAAAGCTGGACAAAAACACAGTGGTAACAAATAAGCTAACAAGGACTTAGCTTTTGCTGAAATAGACAGGTCATCTGAAAGATCCAAGAGAACTGAACCAGTACTAGGACATTGACAGCTGGCATCAAGCAACGATCTGAGTGGAGTTAAATAGAGCAGCCAGCCAAGGCCTCAACGAGATCATCTGGAGAATGAATCTCAGAACCAGCAGCTCCACTCACAGCCACCAGAGGGAGTCCATGAACAGAACTCGCCGAAGTACCATTCATAACCACAGGAGGGAGCTCGAGAACAGAATTCACAACAGGTAGCACAGTCTATGAAGAGGCATAGTAACACATGTGGTAGATCGGCTCACTCAGCTGCAGATGGAGGTAGACAAAAAAATTGTCTATTTAAGACTCTCACTGGCTTAACCAATGCAGTTAGCAAAAATAAACAAGGTCTTCCTGGGCTAAGGAAAAACAAAGCAAAACATACAACATATATCAGAAAAAACAAAAATACACAGGTTAAGCTTCCTTGACAGGACACATAAAACTCGAGTTCCACTCTCCGAGTCTATGAAATACTGAATGCCAAATATATTTAAACCCCAGACCACACCCTGGGGAGGACAGCCTCCCACCCGCTCTATAGTTGACCACAAAAACTCAGCCCTTAAAATGGCCGATTAACACCTCTCAACACATAATGTGCTGGAGCAAATTTCTGGGTTTTAAACCACTGAAGTTCAAAGCCTAAGTGAAACTTATCTCCCCTCCAGCATTTTTCCAGTGACTTTGTCTCATATCACTCCCTCTGCCCAAACCCTCGGGTTTTGGTACCTTCAGTCACTAAAGAGGGCAGTCTGGACAGGGCACCCTCGCTATCATGTAGTTTCCCAGGCCTATGCTCCACATGAAAACTGCACGTCCTGCACTGCTAGCAACCACCTAGTTGCACTGGCATTCTTCCCCTTGCTTTACCTCATCCATCTCAGTTGCTCTTGATCTGACACTAGCCTGAACTCCTGGCCTAGCAGGTAGTACCTTAGTGTGTCAATTGCCCATTTGATGGCCAATCACTCTGTCTCTACGGTGGCATAATTTTCACAGGAGGAGATTTTCCTTCTCAGGTATAGGACTGGATGTCCCCATCTATTTCCTGTGACAATTCAGCTTCCAAACCACAAACTCCTTAGTGAAGTAAGAAACGACCAAGACCGATGGTTTACATAGGGTGAGCTTCAACTCCTGGAACATGATTTTCTATGTTCACCATTTTTTTTGGTCAGCGTATATCGCACATCACTCGGATAATATCCGAGTGATGTGCGTTGTCTTACTTGCACCCATAGGCTTATATGGGTGCTAGTGAGCCGAGACTCGGCCGAGTGTAAGTGACAATGGCAGCATGCTGCGATTTCACTCACACATTGAAAACGACCAAGAAAAAAAACACTGATGTGAGCTGCCCATAGATGAATACTGGTCCTAGTGCTATGTGATGTTTCGTCCGAATTCATCGCTAGTGTTACCCCGGCCTTAGTATTGTTGTTTATAAATAATTATGAACTTGTTTTCTTTGCATTTTTTGAGGTCTGAAAGCACTGTTGTTGTTTTTTTTTTATTTTGACCATTTTTCTTTGTCAGAAAAAAATACAAAATGTATTGCTTGGAAATTCGGAGACATGTTGTCAGAAGTTTATACACTGTGTGCAGAATTATTAGGCGAGTTGTATTTTGATCACATGATACTTTGAGAGCCAACTACCAATTAAGTAAATCAGGTGATGTGCATCTCTGTAATGAGGAGGGGTGTTGTCTAATGACATCAGCACCCTGTATAAGGTGTGCTTAATTATTAGGCAACTTCCTTTACTGTTTCAAAATGGGTCGGAAGAGAGATTTGACGGGCTCTGAAAAGTCCAAAATTGTGAGATGTCTTGCAGAGGGATGCAGCAGTCTTGAAATTGCCAAACTTTTGAAGCGTGATCACCAAACAATCATGCATTTCATGGCAAGTAGACAACAGGGTCGCAAGAAGCGTGTTGGGCAAAAAAGGCGCAAAATAACTGCCCAAGAATTGAGGAAAATCAAGAGTGAAGCTGCCAAGATGCCATTTGCCACAAGTTTTGCCATATTTCAGAGCTGCAACGTTACTGGAGTAACAAAAAGCACACGGTGTGCGATACTCAGGGACATGACCAAGGTAAGGAAGGCTGAAAAACTACCACCTTTGAACAAGAAACATAAGATAAAACGTCAAGACTGGGCCAAGAAATATCTTAAGACTGACTTTTCAAAGGTTTTATGGACTGATGAAATGAGAGTGACTCTTGATGGGCCAGATGGATGGGTCAGAGGCTGGATCAGTAAAGGTCAGAGAGCTCCACTCCGACTCAGACGCCAGCAAGGTGGAGGTGGGGTTTTGGTATGGGTTGGTATCATCAAAGATGAACTTGTGGGACCAATTCGGGTTGAGGATGGAGTGAAGCTCAACTCCCAGACCTACTGCCAGTTTCTGGTAGACGTCTTCAAGCAGTGGTACAGGAAGAAGTCGGTATGGTTCAAGAAAAACATGATTTTCATGCAGGACAATGATCCATCACATGCCTCCAACTACTCCACAGCGTGGCTGGCCAGTAAAGGTCTCAAAGAAGAAAAAATAATGACAGTGTCCCCTTGTTCACCTGATCTGAACCCCATAGAGAACCTGTGGTCCCTCTTAAAATGTGAGATCAACAGGGAGGGAAAACAGCACACCTCTCAGAAAAGTGTCTGGGTGGCTGTGGTGGCTGCTGCACGCAATGTTGATCGTAAACAGATCAAGCAACTGACAATCTATGGATGGAAGGCTGCGGAGTGTCATCATAAAGAAAGGTGACTATATCAGTCACTAATTTTGGGGGGTTTTGTTTTTGCATGTCAGAAATGTTTATTTCTATATTTTCTAAATTTTGTGCAGTTATATTGGTTTAACTGGTGCAAATAAACAAGTGAGATGGGAATATGTTTGTTTTTTATTAAGTTGCCTAATAATTCTGCAAAGTAATAGTTACCTGCACAAACAGATATCCTCCTAAGATAGCCAAATCTAAAAAAAACCCACTCCAACTTTCAAAAATATTAAGCTTTGATATCTATGAGTCTTTTGGGTTGATTGAGAACATAGTTGTTCATCAATAATAAAAATAATCCTCTAAAATACAACTTGCCTAATAATTCTGCACATAGTGTAGACTAAATGAACAATTTACATTTTACTCAAAAATATACCTATAAAGAGAAACATCAGACAAACTGACAATTTTGCAGTGGTCTCTTAATTTTTGCCAGAGCTGTAGTATTTATTCACCATGTACATTTACATGTCAGCTTATTATGAACAGTCATCTTAATCAAATTGTAAAAGAAGCATTAACTTGATTTTCACTAAACCTGTGTATATACAGTATAGACCAAAAGTTTAAAGATTTTGAACTATGAATTAACACATGTGGAATTATATACTTAACAAAAAAGTGTGAAACAACGGAAAATATGTCTTATATTCTAGGTTCTTCAAAGTAGCCACCTTTTGCTTTGATGACTGCTTTGTACACTCTTGGCATTCTCTTGATGAGCTTCAAGAGGTAGTCACCGGGAATGGTTTTCACTTCACAGGTGTGCCCTGTCATGTTTAATAAGTGGGATTTTTTGCCTTATAAATGGGATTGGGACCATCAGTTGTGTTGTGCAGAAGTCTGGTGGATACAAAGCTGATAGTCCTACTGAATAGACTGTTAGAATTTGTATTATGGCAAGAAAAAAGCAGCTAAGTAAAGAAAAACACGTGGCCATTATTACTTTTAAGAAATGAAGGTCAGTCAGTCCGAAAAATTGGGAAAACTTTGAAAGTGTCCTCAAGTGCAGTGGCAAAAACCACCAAGCGCTACAAAGAAACTGGCTCACATGAGGACCACCCCAGGAAAGGAAGACCAAGAGTCACCTCTGCTTTTGAGGATAAGTTCATCCGAGTCACCAGCCTCAGAAATCGCAGGTTAACAGCAGCTGAGATTAGAGACCAGGTCAATGCCACACAGAGTTCTAGCAGCAGACACATCTCTACAACAACTGTTAAGAAAAGACTTTGTGCAGCAGGCCTTCATGGTAAAATAGCTGCTAGGAAACCACTGCTAAGTACAGGCAACAAGCAAAAGAGACTTGTTTGGGCTAAAGAACACAAGGAATGGACATTAGACCAGTGGAAATCTGTGCGTTGGTCTGATGAGTCCAAATTTGAGATCTTTGGTTCCAACCACCGTGCCTTTGTGCGACGCAGAAAAGGTGAACGGATGGACTCTACATGCCTGGTTCCCACCGTGAAGCATGGAGGAGGAGGTGTGATGGTGTGGGGGTGCTGTGCTGGTGACACTGTTGGGGATTTATTCAAAATTGAAGGCATACTGAACCAGCATGGCTACCACAGCATCTTGCAGCGGCATGCTATTCCATCCGGTTTGCGTTTAGTTGGACCATCATTTATTTTTCAACAGAACAATGACCCCAAACACACCTCCAGGCTGTGCAAGGGCTACTTGACCAAGAAGGAGAGTGATGGGGTGCTACGCCAGATGACCTGGCCTCCACAGTCACCAGACTTGAACCCAATCGACATGGTTTGGGGTGAGCTGGACCGCAGAGTGAAGGCAAAAGGGCCAACAAGTGCTAAGCATCTCTGGGAACTCCTTCAAGATTGTTGGAAGACCATTCCCGGTGACTACTTCTTGAAGCTCATCAAGAGAATGCCAAGAGTGTGTAAAGCAGTCATCAAAGCAAAAGGTGGCTACTTTGAAGAACCTAGAATATAAGACATATTTTCCGTTGTTTCACACTTTTTTGTTAAGTATATAATTCCACATGTGTTAATTCATAGTGTGAATTTACAATTTTTAAAGTCATGAATATACAGAAAAATCTTTAAATGAGAAGGTGTGTCCAAACTTTTGGTCTGTACTGTAGTTGTGGTCAAAAGTTTACGTACCCCGGCAAAATTATTGCTTTCTTGGTCTTTTTTTCAGAGAATATGAATGATAACACCAAAACTTTTTCTACACTCATAGTCAGTGGTTTGGTGAAGCCATGCATTGTCAAACTACTGTGTTTTCTCTTTTTAAATCATAATGTCAACCCTTGATTTCCCTGGGTTCTATAGAGTATGTTACTCTGAGGACTGCAGGGTATGTTATCCTGAGGGCTGCAGGGCATATAACCCTGGGGGCTGCAGGGTATGTTACCCTAGAGGCTGCAGGTCATGTTACTCTGAGCACTGGTGGATATGTTACCCTGGGGGATGCAGGGGATGTTACTTTGGGGTGATGCAGGGAGTGTTACCCTGAGTGCTACAGAGTATTTTACCCTAGGGGCTGCTGAGTATGTTACCCTAGGGGCTGAAGTTACCATGGGTGCGACAGAGTATGTTACCCTGGGGGATGCAGGGCATTTTACCATAGAAGCTGAAAGGCATGTTACCCTGGGTGCTACAGAGTATGTTACCCTGGGGGCTTCAGGGTATCTTACCCTAGGGGCTGCAAGGTATATTACCTTGGGAGCTGCTGGGTATGTTACCCTGGGGGATGCAGGGTATGTTCCCTGGGGTAACCCCTGCTCTATTATGTATAGCGCTATATTATGTAAAGTTCTGCACACAAGGGAAAGATTTGTGCAACGCACTGCACTTGCCGCTATTTCTGTCAGCGGGGTGAGAGGGGGCCCATGCGTTCTAAACTGCTCAGCGCCCTGGCTACTCTTAATTTGCCCCTGCTCGGAAATGGATTGTACAGTATAAGCCTATGGAGCATCAGAATGAGACACCATAAGCTTACATTGTAACAAGACTTCCGGCTCACAAATACAGTGCCGTTTGATACAGAGAGTCTGAATTGTCGTCACGATACTCAGAAGAGGAGCAACGCTGTGCTGGATACCAGATAAGATGGCAGTAGGTGAAGAAAAGAATACATTGAAACTACAGTGTATACACATATTCACATATACACAGGTTTAGTGAAAAAATGTAACGAAAGGCTTCTTTAAAGGGCTTTTCCCATGAACAAAAGTTCAACTGCTCTGTGAGTAATAATAATTTCCACAACTGGATGTGTTTAAATAAAATGTTCCTGTGCTGAGATAATCTTATAAACGTGCCCCTGCTGTGTACTGTGTAATGGCCGTGTACTGTGTAATGGCATGGTCTAATCGTACCACAGCTCCTGGGCATTAGGGGAGGAAGGAAAAGAGTATACAGACAAGACAGCATGGAATCAATGATTTTTTTTCTTTTAGGTAAAACATTGCTTAAAAACAGGCAGCAAAATGTTTTGTCTCACAAAAAGAATCATTTGTGATTCCTGTGCTATAATGTCTGTATACTCTTTTGCATCCTCCTCTGCCCAGGAGCAGTGGTATGATCAGACCATGTTCCTGCACAGTCAGACACAGCCATTTGTGAGGCAGTGACCGGTGTACATGTGAGAGTCACTGTATGTTCCCCCCAGGATGCGCACGAAGGCATATTGAGGTTATGAGAGGGCATTGCAGTCACAGGCGTAGCTGTGGTTGCAATGCAGACTAAAATGAGTATAGGTCTTGGACATGTTGGTTGTCCAAGGCAGATATAGGAAAAATCTGCTCTGGGCTTTTGTGTTTTGAAACAGAGTGCAGATGGTATTAGTGCAGTCTGTTTCATTCCAGGCCTGGTTTTCCAGGTGGCTGAGGACCATAGATTCAAGTTAAAAACCCTGCAGTATAGGGTTTGGGTGTGTCAGGGTCAGAGTCAGTGTCAGTCTGGTGTTTGGAGGAGTACAGAGCAGTCGGCTCAACAGAGCTCCACCTGTGTGAGGCAACCAGGCAAGCGGAGCCAAGCAGCCAGGGGAGCTGAGATGCCTAGCACCCACAGCAGTGCAGTCGCCCACGGCAACTGGTCTTGGAAGTGGACTGGCGTGTTTATTGGCTGCAAACTGGAGGATATGGCTCCTTGCTGCGATCTGGAGGATTTCATGTATTGTGTAATGCTGTGAGTTGGACATTAGTGCTGCGAAGTAAACGCATTAACCAGACTTTTGTTTGAAACTTTGCTGGGTCACTGCCTCACCACTGCATAGCATGGATACCACTGCACTACACATTACACAGTACACAGCAGGGGCACATTTATAAGATTATCTCAGCACAGGAACATTTTATTTAAACACATCCAATTGTGGAAATTATTATTATTCCAAGATCTATTGTTAAATGTGAACTTTTGTAAGTCAGGCAGCCCCTTTAAATTATTATTTCCTGGGTTATACCACGTAACTATCAGAGTATAATATTTGAAAATAAAATGTGTAGATTTGTGTAAATTATTCAATGTGTCTATACGAGTATATTATTATCCAATGAAACGGCAAAGACATCAGAACTGCTACATTAAAGCACAGAATCCTGAATATAAAGGAAACAGGCAGTCCATTATAGTCCTATTACTCTAGTTGTAGATTTAATCAAGCATTGGAATCCATTAAGTGGGTGTAATATAGTGGGGCCATTTAGGTTAGGCTCCCATTTTATGGTAATAGCTCCTCCTAACGGATTCACCCAGAGGTGCTATCTAATCATAAGACTTTGCCTAATTATATGTTGTTATAAGTGGTAGTAAAATCTATTTCCTCCCTTGAGAGACATTAGAGTAATCTGCTAAAGAAAATAGACAGAATTAGTGGCCACATGGTAAGTCAGCAACTTCTGTGTTACATACTAGCTCCAAAGTAGTTAGTAACAAGTAAAAAAAGAAAAAGAATCCCCTGATCAATGATATACAAGCCTGATAGATGGAAATAGACAGACATACAGACAGATAGGATGATGGTTGGATGGATAGATGGATAGATGGATAGATAGATAGATAGATAGATAGATAGATAGATAGATAGATAGATAGATAGATAGATAAAAGATAGATGATAGATAGATACTGTAGATAGATAGATAGATAGATAGATAGATAGATAGATAGATAGATAAGAAAAAAAGAGAATTAGAGCAGCACAAAGAAGGAGTCCGGGTGCAGAGCCCCCCAGGCAAATACCAAACCTCAATTATTAAAAGAAAAAAAAAATTGGAGGCAGCACACCGTTATGTAGTGAAACGTAGCTTTCTGGGCTGATTAAATAGCTCTTTTTCACTACAAAACGGTGTGCAATTTTTATTTTTTAGCTAGATAGCTAGATAATAGATAGATAATAGATAATAGATAGATAGCTAGATAATAGATAGATAGATAGATAGATAGATACTGTAGATAGATAGATCAGGGCTAAAGTTGAGCAAACCGTGGATGTTTAGGTACTCTGGATTCCCCAAACATACAGTAAAAAGTTCAGTAAAGTATGGGTCCGAGCTTGACCTCGAACTGGATCCGAACCCAATAGAAGTCAATGGGACCCAAACTTTGGTGCTGTAAAATGGACATAGTGAGGGATAGTGGGCTGCAAGAGGAAACTAAATGGGGGTAAGAGCAGGACGATTGTCCTGCAAGAAAAAGTGGGAAGGGAAGTGACTTACAGAAATTCTGTCACCATTGCAATCATTGGAAAAATAGGAAGTAAATGAATAAATGAAGAGCATATAAAATTTAACAGTGTCCTCACTGAGACTGAGGCAAGCTACTTCCAGTCCAGTTAAAAAAATCATCCACAGAGTATGGGGCAGAGTACTCCTAAACTATCAGCTTACAATTTCCACCCAAAGAGCATGGGGCAGAGTACTCTCACAGCTCAGAAATGTCTGATCCAGTAGCGTACGTTCCAAATGGAGGAGGTTTACTTGAAGACATAGGTGGATGAGGCAGAGGAGGAGGTAGGCAGTACAGTTTTTTGTGTTTTTTTATTTGTGGATGAGGCCCTTAAATGAAGCAAATCTCTCTCTCTCTCTCTCTATATATATATATAAATGAGTGTATGTGTGTCTGTGTGTATGTATGTGTGTGTGTATCAGCCACGTCCACTCCACTTAGCCCCAACCAATCACTAAGCATGTGTGTGTGTTCATCAGCCACGCCCACTCCACATAGCCCCAACCAATCACTAAGCATGTGTGTGTATCAGCCACACCCACTCCACTTAGCCCCAGCCAATCACTAAGCATGTGTGTGTATCAGCCACCCCCACTCCACATAGCCCCAACCAATCACTAAGCATTTTTCATTTCATTTCACCAGAGCTGTTTAAAAGACGCTGAGCTGTGATTGGTTGCTATGATCAACAGTTTTCCTTGTAGACAGTTGTGGTATCTGAGGCCTATTATTCTTATAATTTCTATGGTGTTATCGTCCCTCTGTAAAGCTGGAAATAACATAATTTATTACCGTGCCGACACAGACCACCCTCTGACACAGACTGCAGGGGGCCCAGATTCAGGAACTACTCTTTGTCTGGCATGAAGCATCTCATTAACTTAAAACTTCAAACACAGGTTAAAAAAAGAAAGGATTTGCACAAGCAAGGCTGCCACCAAGAATTTCAGGGCCCCATACTGGCAACATTTTTGGGCCCCCTTGAGACGCCGCCGAGTTTCCACCACTCGAACCTTCCACAGTCAAACTGCCCACGCTTGGAAAAAGCGCCACTTTCTGCACCACATCCTCACCAATCACACATTAACAGTTCCCATCGAACACCCTATCACATACTGTACATAGCCAGCAGCTTCTGTTTTGGTCATAAGATTGTTTAAGCCGCCACCACGACAAGGTAGACTCTTTAGGCCGGGCCCTACTCTACTCTAACCTATTAAACATTTGTTAAAATATCCATTACTCTTTTTAGGTATATTTTTATTTATCTTTCTTCAAGGGAATGTGTCTCCTTACATACATTTTTTTAAAATGACTAATAATACCACATACAAAGGACAAATACTATCATACCATGGCCGGACTGCATATTACCACCACATAGTGACCGAATAATACCACATACTAGGAACAAATACCGCCACACCGTGAACAATCCACTTAGTGACTGAATACTACCACATACAAGGAGCAAATACCATCACACCATGACCAGACACTAATACACTGATCACCGGAGACATCATGCACAGCAGCTCTGTATATATTATATAGTGTATAGAGTAAGGGTATGTGCACACATCCGGATTTCTTGCAGAAATTTCCTGAAGAAAACCGGAAATTTTCTGCAAGAAAACCGCATTTTTTTTTTGCGGTTTTTTTTCCGTTTTTTTCGCGGTTTTTTTTAGCATTCTGCAAGCGTAATTAGCTTGCAGAATGCTAAAGTTTTCCAAGCGATCTGTAGCATCGCTTGGAAAACTGACTGACAGGTTGGTCACACTTGTCAAACATACTGTTTGACAAGTGTGACCAACTTTTTACTATAGATGCAGCTTATGCAGCATCTATAGTAAAAGATAGAATGTTTAAAAATAATAAAAAAAATAAAAAAAATGGTTATACTCACCCAGACATCTCCTCAGCGGCGTCCATTCCTCTTCCTATAGCTGGTGTGTGCGCGCGCAGGACCTTCCATGACGTCGCGGTCATGTGAGCGGTCACGTGAGCGGTCACATGACCGCTCATGACCAATTACAAGACAGTGACGTCATCACAGGTCCTTCACTGCACAGCAGCTATAGGAACCGAAGCGGCAGCATGCAGCGGTGAGGCGGGAAGACATCGAGGGTGAGTATAGGACTATTTTTTATTTTAATTCTTTTATTTTAGACCAATTATATGGTGCCCAGTGCGTGGAGGAGAGTCTCCTCTCCTCCATCCTGGGTACCAACCGCACATAATCTGCTTACTTCCCGCATGGTGGGCACAGCCCCGTGCGGGAAGTAAGCAGATCAATGGGCTCCTAGGTGTGCGGAATCCCCGCAATTCCGCATTTTTAATGAACATGTTGCTTTTTTTTCCGCGATGCGATTTTTTCGCGGAAAAAATCGCAACATTTGCACAAAAAATGTGGAATACACTGTAAATAATAGGAGGCATATGTTAGCGTTTTTTTCGCGTTTTTATCACGTTTTTATAGCGAAAAACGCGAAAAAAACGCTAAAAATCCTGAACGTGTGCACATGGCCTTAGTGTACAAGTAACACACTGACTTAGCAGGTTTGTCTCTAGTTGAAGATATTCATCTTCTCTGTTCACGACCTTCAGCCAGGACTCGTCTCTGCATAAAATAATACAGTTATCTAGAGTACATTCTCTAATTTTTCCTCAACTTCTTCACTACACCAGATGAAGAAAAAAGTGACAGTGTCGAGATGAAGAAAAAAAAATCTTACATACTAGCACCTTCCTTTAATAATGTCCCCCATTCTGCCCCAATGTATCTCATTCCTGGCCCCATTCAATCTCATATGTCCTCCCATCAGGGCCCCATGTGTCTCCATCCTGCCCACCCATATGTCTAGCCATCCTGGCTCCATATGTCCCCATTCTGCCCCCCCTCAAATGTCTCCATCTTTCCCCCCAGAAGTCTACATCCTGCCCCTATATAATTCCTCTCTTGCTGACCCCTATGTCTCCATCCTGACCCCCATATGTCTCTAAAATGCACCTATATGTCTCCATTCTGCCCCTATATATGTCCTCTCATCCAGGCCCCATATGTCTCCATCCTTCCCCCCCATTTGTCTACAACCTGTGATACATATGCCTCCTTCATGACCCCATATATCTCCATCCTGCCCCATATATTTCCTCTCATCCTGACCCCCATATCTCCATCCTGAGCACCATATGTCTCCATCTTGCACCCATATGTCTCCATCTTGCCCCCATATGTCCTCCCTTCCTGCCCCCAATATTCCTCAAACATGCCCCACGTCTACTTCCTGCCCCATATATGTCCATCCTGCCACCATATACTGTATGTCCTCACATCCTGACCCCCATATCTCTCCATTCTGCCCTCCATATGTCTCATCCTAACCCCTCTTATGTCTCGTCTCCATCCTGTTCCCTATATGTCTTCATCCTGTCCCATATGTCCCATCCTCCATATGTCTCATCCTGACCCCCATATGTCTCGATCCTGACCCACATATGTCTCCATCCTGACCCCATATGTTTCCATCCTGTTTGCATGTGTTCTCCCATCCTGTTCCCATATGTCCTCTCATCCTGGCCCCTTATGTACTCATCCTACCCACCCATATGTTTCCACCTTGCCCCCATATATTCCCTCTTATCCATACCCCCTTATGTCTATATCTCCATCTTGATCCCTATATGTCCCGCATTTGTCTCCATCTTGCTCCACATATGTCCTCTCTTCCTGCCCCATGTGCCTCCATCATGCCCCCAATATGTCTCCATCCTGCCCCATATATGTCCATCTTGCCCCCATATGTCTCCATACTGCCCCAATATATGTCCTCTCATCCTGACCCTCATATGACTTCATCCTGCCCCATATGTCTCCATCCTGCCCCACATATGTCTACATCCTGTCCAAATATATGTCTTCTTATCCTGACCCCCATATGTCTCCATCCTGCCAAACCGATATGTCACCATCCTGCCCCCCACATGTCCTCCCACCCACACTGCAGACATCGTTTTGATCCACTCCTCATACAGATCTCCAGATCTTTCAGGTTTCCGGGCTGTCGCTGGACAACATTGAGCTTCAGCTCCCTCCAAAGATTTTCAATTGGGTTCAGGTCCAGAGCTAGGCCACTCCAGAACCTTGAAATCCTTCGTATGAAATCATTAATTGCCCTGGCTGTGTGTTTTGGGTCATTGTCATGCTGGACAACCAAGTCACGACCCATCTTCAATACTCTTTCTGAGGGAAGGAGGTTGTTGGCAAAAACCTCACGTTGCATGACCCCATTCATTCTTTCCGGTTTTTATCAAGAATGCCTTGACATATCTGTCCATTCATGCGTCCCTCAATTATATGGTTTGCCAGTGCCGTATGCAGAAAAACACCCGGATGTTCCTCCCACCAATTCTTATTTCTCTTACTGTATGTACAGTATAATTGAATTTATACTTATTGACATCTATCTACATATAATGTAATCTAATATAGCTGAATTTTTATAAATAGCTTTTATTGAAATCGGTGTATATTATCCTGGTAAATTAGTTGAGCGCTGTCTTCTCAAATGAACAGATTCAACGACGCTGCATGCAAAATACGAGCATCATCATTGTACTGTAAAATGACTGTCAGCAGACGCACATTAAAAAGTTAAGTGCATCTGCCTCATGTTCTGATTGGCATGAGATCATAGAGAATGTCTAAACAAAATTTGCTAATTAGTCCATATTGTTTTGAAGCGGAGCAATGATCTAATGATGCAGTATGGCAGTAACATGTGTGTCAAAATATCCACAGGGCATTTTTGCAGATGGAAATGCAGCCTTAAAAAACGTATTTTCATAAATAATTCTGCTGATCTTTGCTTTTAATAAATATGTAAAATATTTTCCTATGATGTCCAGTATTGCCATTAAAAATTATTTATCAGTGTGAGGAGAGTTGATTACCATGAAGAAGAGCAGGTAATTGCTACATTTACACTTAAAGAGTTTGGTTACTATATTTTTATCAAGGGCCCATCTTTAGGATTCTCCATCAATATCTGATCGGTGGACGTGTGGCACCAAGCACCCAGGCTAGTTATCTGCTGCCGGCAGTGACGGTAGTGAGACGATCTCCAATCCTGCCAAAATGAATCAAAAATAGTAGCCACGGCCAGAATCTAACTCCGATTCACCAGAGGTGGTCCCCCTCCTATTAGATATTGATGGCCTATTTTCAGGAAAGACCATAATTTAAAAAGAAAGTGCCAAACCCTTTAGGTAAATACTGTATACCCTTATAAGGGGTTAATCAGGGATTTTTGTTTCAATGAATCAAAAACAAAAATCAGCTGGGCTACTGTTTGGTGTATACAGCTGCTATGCTAAGTGAATCGGCTTAAAGGGAATATGTCAGCAAGTTTTTTCAATGTAATATGAGGAATGCATGATGTAAGGGTTAAAATACTGAATTCAACGATGTGTCACTTAGTAGGCTGTGTGCTTTTGTTTACTTACAATGAAGGTTTTATCACTAGGAGATTATTATTGCTGTAACTAGCTGACACTTGGCCGTCCAACTTCTCCCCCTCTTGTGATAAGCAGCTCACTGTCAAAAGACTATGTACCGTACATAGACAGCGAAACATTTCTGGAATCAGGGTCTCTGTGCCTATATCTTGCTGTAAGCACACTTGGATATGAAAGTGGATATAAAGCCAGCATTGCCGGGGATCTAACATATGATAGAAAACTGTCACGGGAGTACTGGGTAGACTAAGGCTGGTTACCCGGGCCCCTGCGATTTCCCTTAGGCTAAGGAAACCCTGTCTGTACCTTTCCCAGAAGTTACACTAAAGGTGTGCATGTCTGGGCCACCAGGCCTGACCCTGTCTCCTGTTTCAGCCCTAAGCTGAAACCACCACCCGCCACCCAGTGAAGAGACCACACACCAATCCCCACAGAAAGCACAGACAGGGAAAACTGAAAAAACGCACCACGTTGCAGACACACAGGAATACACTCTAATGTGCACAGGGCAAAACAAATACAAATATAGGAAGGAGGAATATGACAAAGGATAATACACCACCAGATATGATATTCCTACAACAAGACCACCACTCCAGACCGGAATCACTAGGCATAAAGCACAAGCTATAATCGGTGACGCCCAAAGTCCAGCGCGACTATTTAAAGGCCGTGGGTGTGACCCAGCCTCCAACCTGATTACCAGCTAGATTAACCCCGAGCAAGCTGGATAAAATCAAGCCGACGCCACTGAGCGTGTAGTGGACGCAAGTGGAATTACTGCTGTCTGTCGGACGCCCTAGTGTGAACAGCGTCCGACATGACAGTAACCTGCCTTCTACGAGGGACCCCAGGGCCCTCACGACTTATAGGACCCAGCTTGTCCGGATGGCGGCGGTGAAACATACTGACCATCCGGTCCGCATGTATATCCGAGGCAGGTACCCAGGACCTCTCTTCCGGCCCATAACTACGCCAGTGTACCAGGTACTGTAATGTGCGGCGCACTACACGAGAGTCAACCACCTTGGAGACTTCAAACTCCAAATTGCCATCCACCAAAACTGGAGGTGGCATAGACGCCGTCTCCACAGAACCCACCACCTTTTTTAATAAAGATCTGTGGAACACGTTGTGTATTTTATATACCGTAGGGAGCGCCAAATGGTAGGCTACCAGGTTAATGATTGCAGCAACACTAAATGGACCAATAAACCTTGGACCCAATTTCAAGGATGGAATCTTGAGTTTTATGTTTTTTGTGGACAACCACACCCAGTCACCCACACTCAGGTCCGGACCTGTCACACGTTTACTGTCAGCCACTCGTTTGTACCTTGCACTTACGCTTAGCAAGCGCTGTTTCACTTTCCTCCAAACGGATGACAGTTGTGCTCCTAACTGGTCCTCCTCCGGGATGCCAGTAGAGCCCCCCTGACGCAGAGTACAAACCTGAGGATGGAGCCCGTAAACACAAAAGAACGGGGACTCCCCAGATGATTCCTGATGGTGATTATTTATAGCAAACTCAGCCAAAGGAAGGAATGTCGACCACTCCTGATTGTCAGAAACAAAACAGCGTAAGTACTGCTCCAAATTCTGGTTCAAATGCTCGGTCTGACCATTTGACTGAGGATGAAACGCAGAAGAATGCGTCAACTTGATCCCTAGCTGTGAGCAAAAAGCTTTCCAAAATTTTGCCACAAACTGAGTACCTCTATCAGACACGATGTCAGATGGTACCCCGTGAAGTCTGACCACCTCCTGCACAAAAACCTGAGCCAGAGTCTTAGCGTTAGGCAACGAAGGCAAAGACACAAAGTGCGGCATCTTTGAGAGCCGATCAACAACCACCAGAATGACCGTGTTCCCAGCAGCGGAGGGCAAATCTATGATAAAATCCATGGAAATCTCTGTCCATGGCCTACTCGGTACCCCGAGAGGATGTAGTGTGCCAGCAGGACGAGAGCAGGATGTCTTAGCCCTAGTGCACGTGGTACATGCTGATACGTATGAGACCATGTCCTGTCGGATTTTGGGCCACCAAAACCGACGTGACACCAACTCCAAGGTACCCCTAACCCCTTAATGGCCAGCCAGGACAGCATCATGATGCTCACCCAACACCTTTAGGTGAAGATGGAGCAGTACAAATGATTTGTTAATGGGAAGCTCTGGTGGTACCTCCACCTGAGCCTCGGCAATCGCAGCCTCAACCTCGGTCGTGAGAGCCGAGACCACTGCACCCTTTTGGAGGATGGGTACCGGATCTTCCCGAGGTTCTCCCCCCGGAAAACACCTGGACAAAGCATCTGCCTTAGTGTTCTGAGACCCAGGTCGGTACGTAACAAAAAAGTTGAACCGCGTGAAAAACAATGCCCAGAAAGCCTGCCTGGGGGACAGACGCTTGGCTGACTCCAAATACAGCAGATTTTTATGGTCGGTGATAACTGTAACCTGATGGACCGACCCCTCCAAAAAGTGTTGCCATTCCTCAAAAGCCAACTTGATAGCCAACAACTCCCTGTTGCCGATGTTGTAATTACGTTCAGCAGACGACAGCTTCTTGGAAAAGTAGGCGCAAGGACGCAACTCGCCCAAGGATGACCCTTGTGACAGCACCGCCCCCACTCCAACCTCAGACGCATCGACTTCCACGGTAAATGGTTTTGATACGTCCGGTTGCACCAGAATGGGGGCCGAAGCAAAACTGTTCTTCAGAAATTCAAATGCGCGCACAGCAGCCTGAGGCCAGGCAGAGAAATTGGTACCCTTTTTCATCATGTCAGTAAGCGGTTTAGCAATGGTAGAAAAATCTTTGATAAACTTTCTATAATAGTTGGAAAACCCAAAGAACCGCTGGAGTGCTTTTAGGTTATCAGGCCGTTCCCAATGCAGCACTGCTTCCACCTTAGCGGCGTCCATTTTAAACCCTGAAGCAGACACAATATAACCCAAGAAAGGCAACTCCTGAACCGAAAATACACATTTCTTAAGTTTTGAATAGAGCTTATTTTCCCTGAGAAGCTGTAACACCTGCCTCACATGCTCTAAATGAGAATCACGGTCGCATTAATAAATGAGAATGTCATCTAGGTACACAATAACGAATTTCCCCAGAACATGCGTGAATACATCATTTATGAAATGTTGAAAAACTGCAGGCGCGTTTGTCAACCCAAATGGCATCACCACATTTTCAAAATGACCCTCGGGAGTATTAAAAGCCGTCTTCCACTCATCACCTTGACAGACTCTTATGAGGTTGTAAGCCCCCCTTAGGTCATGCTTGGAAAATCACTTAGCACCAGCCACCTGGTTGAACAAATCAGGTATCATTGGCATAGGGTATGGATCACGAACCGTAATCTGGTTTAACTCCCTGAAATCCAGACACGGGCGTAGTCCGCCATCTTTCTTTTTAATGAAGAAGAACCCCGCTGCCACCGGCGAGGACGAAGGCCTGATGTGCCCTTTGCTCAGACTCTCAGCAATGTATTCTTTTAAAGCTTGCCTCTCAGGACCAGAGATGTTGAACATCCTTGCTTTCGGCAATTTAGCCCCTGGTTTAAACCTAATAGTACAGTCATAGGGGCGATGTGGTGGCAATTCTGAGCAACCCTTCTCTGAGAACACATCCGCGAAATCCAGCAGTGACTCAGGAATGCCTGGAGTCACAGCGGACACACATGTGGCCAGGCAATTCTCCTGGCAAAATTCGCTCCACTGAATTATGTCCTGAGTTTTCAGGTCAATAACCGGGTTGTGCATAGATAACCATGGAAAACCCAGAACCATTTGTGCAGGAAGATTACTGAGCAGTGAGCACCCTACATGTAACCTGCTCAGAATGTAGGACCCCAATGTGGAGTTTAACCTCAGCCACAAACTCAGTAATCTCCCCCTTGTAGGAGAGGGGTAGCATTGATGGTGACCACCCGGATAGGATGAGGCAATTTTTCGACCATGAACCCGGCCGTGCGTGCAAACTCCTCATCAATGAGATTAGTGGCCGAACCACTATCCACAAAAACAGTGATTGGCAGCTCTCTGCCAGTGACCATAACTCTGGCAGGTAGCCTACATTGAGAGACCACCATGGAGGATATGCATAAGCTCAGATTGGCCTCCTCCACGCCCTCTGAGCTTAGTAGTTTTCCGCCGTTGCGCTTTTTTAAGAAAACAGAGGACAAGCATTTACATAATGCCCGTTTTTACCACAGCGAAAACAGAGTCCCTGCTTCCTGAGCGAGGGAGCTTGATGACGTGACACCCCTGCGATTTGCATAGACTCCATGGGCTCACCTGCAGCAACCTCACGTGCACCTACAACCTCCCCCATAGGCGGCGTCTCTAGCGCCCCCTGACGCAAACGGTGATCAATGCGGACAACAAGACTCATGGCAGACTCTAGAGAAGCAGGAGTCTCATACATCAGAAGGGCTTGTTTAACCCTTCTTGAAACCCCACATACAAACTGACTCCGCAGCGCCGGATCATTCCATTGTGTGTCCACCACCCAGCGGCGAAATTCAGAACAGTAATCCTCCTGTTATGGACCTGGTGGTTAGGTGCACCTGGAATGACCTGATGGTTAAACTAGAAGACAGGACAAGCTCTGGGAAGTGGGAACTCTGCTGACCGCAAATCCTAATCCTATAACACACACACTAGAAATAGCTGTGGAGCATACCTAACTCTCCCTAGACGCCTCTTCACAGCCTAAGAGCTAACTACCCCTAAAGATAGGAAAATAAGCCTTACCTTGCCTCAGAGAATATCCCCAAAGATAAAGGCAGCCCCCCACAGATATTAACTGTGAGTTAAGAGGAAAGTCACAAACACAGGGATGAAACAGGTTTCAGCAAAGGAGGCCAGACTTACTAAATAGATTGAGGATAGGAAAGGAATCTATGCGGTCAGCACAAAAAGCTACAAAAAGCCACGCAGAGTGTGCAAAAAGACCCCCGCACCGACTCACGGTGCGGAGGTGCCACTCTGCAACCCAGAGCTTCCAGCTAGCAAGGCAATATCATGTTAGCAAGCTGGACTAGAACTTAGCAAGTACTAAGAAATATATTCAGTACACCATGAACAACAAATGAACTAGCAGGAACTTAGCTTTTGCTGGAGTAGACAGGTCATCAGAAAGATTAGAGAGAGATCTGAACCAGTACTAATACATTGACAGCTGGCATGGAGTAATGATCTGAGTGGAGTTAAATAGAGAAGCCAGCCTAGCTGCAAACGAGAGCAGCTGAGGAGGCAACCTCAGAACCAGCAGTTCCACTCACAGCCACCAGAGGGAGTCCACGGACAGAACTCGCCGAAGTACCATTCATAACCACAGGAGGGAGTTCGAGAACGGAATTCACAACAGTACCCCCCCTTGAGGAGGGGTCACCGAACCCTCACCAGAGCCCCCAGGCCGATCAGGACGAGCCAAATGAAAGGCACGAACCAACTCGACCGCATGGACATCGGAGGCAAAAACCCAGGAATTATCCTCCTGAGCATAGCCCTTCCATTTTACCAGGTACTGAAGTTTCCGTCTCGAAATACGATAATCCAAAATCTTCTCCACCACATACTCCAACTCCCCCTCGACCAACACGGGAGCAGGAGGGTCAACAGAGCGAACCATAGGCGCCACATATCTCCGCAACAATGACCTATGGAACACATTATGGATTGCAAAAGAAGCTGGAAGGGCCAAACGAAATGACACAGGATTGAGAATTTCAGAAATCTTATAAGGACCAATGAAACGAGGCTTAAACTTAGGAGAAGAAACCTTCATAGGGACATGACAAGACGACAACCAAACCAAATCCCCAACACGAAGTCGGGGACCAACACAGCGACGGCGGTTGGCGAAACGTTGAGCCTTCTCCTGGGACAATGTCAAATTGTCCACTACATGAGTCCAAATTTGCTGCAACCTGTCCACCACAGAATCCACACCAGGACAGTCTGAAGGCTCAACCTGCCCTGAAGAAAAATGAAGATGGAAACCAGAATTACAAAAAAAAGGCGAAACCAAAGTAGCCGAACTGGCCCGATTATTAAGGGCGAACTCAGCCAATGGCAAGAAGGTCACCCAATCATCCTGATCAGCAGAAACAAAGCATCTCAGATAGGTCTCCAAAGTCTGATTAGTTCGTTCGGTTTGGCCATTTGTCTGAGGATGGAAAGCCGAAGAGAAAGACAAATCAATGCCCATCTTAGCACAAAAGGACTGCCAAAACCTTGAAACAAACTGGGAACCTCTGTCCGACACGATGTTCTCCGGAATGCCATGCAAACGAACCACATGCTGGAAAAATAGTGGAACCAAATCAGAGGAGGAAGGTAATTTAGGCAAGGGTACCAAATGGACCATCTTAGAGAAGCGATCACAAACCACCCAGATGACCGACATCCTTTGAGAGACAGGGAGATCTGAAATAAAATCCATGGAAACATGCGTCCAAGGCCTTTTTGGGACTGGCAAGGGCAAAAGTAAGCCACTGGCATGAGAACAGCAGGGCTTGGCCCGAGCACAAGTCCCATAGGACTGCACAAAAGAACGCACATCCCGTGACAAGGAAGGCCACCAAAAGGACCTAGCCACCAAATCTCTGGTACCAAAAATCCCAGGATGACCAGCCAACACCGAACAATGAACCTCAGAGATAACTCTACTAGTCCATCTATCAGGGACAAACAGTTTCTCTGCTGGACAACAGTCAGGTCTATCAGCCTGAAACTCCTGCAGCGCCCGCCGCAAATCAGGTGAGATGGCAGACAGAATTACCCCCTCTTTGAGAATACCAGCCGGCTCAGGAACTCCCGGGAATCAGGCACAAAACTCCTTGAAAGGGCATCGGCCTTCACATTCTTAGAACCCGGAAGGTATGAAACCACAAAATTGAAATGGGAGAAAACAGCGACCATCGAGCCTGTCTAGGATTCAACCGCTTAGCAGACTCGAGATAAGTCAGATTCTTGTGATCCGTTAAGACCACCACGCGATGCTTGGCTCCCTCAAGCCAATGTCGCCACTCCTCGAACGCCCACTTCATGGCCAACAACTCCCGATTGCCAACATCATAATTACGCTCAGCAGGCGAAAACTTTCTAGAAAAGAAAGCACATGGCTTCATCACAGAGCCATCAGAAGATCTTTGAGACAAAACAGCCCCTGCTCCAATCTCAGAAGCATCAACCTCGACCTGAAAAGGGAGCGAAACATCTGGCTGACACAACACAGGGGCCGAAGAGAAATGACGTTTCAACTCCCGAAAAGCCTCAACGGCCGCAGAGGACCAATTCACCACATCAGCACCTTTCTTGGTCAAATCAGTCAATGGTTTAACAACACTAGAAAAATTAGCGATGAAGCGACGGTAAAAATTAGCAAAGCCCAGGAATTTCTGAAGGCTCTTCACAGATGTAGGCTGAGTCCAATCATAAATGGCCTGAACTTTAACAGGATCCATCTCGATAGTAGAAGGGGAAAAAATGAAGCCCAAAAAGGAAACCTTCTGAACTCCGAAGAGACATTTAGACCCCTTCACAAACAAAGAATTAGCACGAAGAACCTGGAACACCATTCTGACTTGCTTAACTAAAGAGGAACTATATGCCTATATTGGCCTTACTCTTCTGGCAGGGTCGACTAAATCATATGATGTGCCAATCAGAGAGTTATTTCTGAACCCATTTGCAGATCCACATTACAAAGCCACTATGTCCGTAGATAGATTTGAGGCTATTCGGAGATGCATTCGTTTTGATGAAAAGAGAACTCGGCCTGTGAGGTTGGCAACCGATAAATTAGCGCCTATTATTAGCTATATATGGAATCTTTTTATCAAGAACTGTTACAAACTTTACAATTCTAGCGAATATGTGACAGTGGACGAACAACTTCTTGCCTTTAGGGGACGTTGCAAATTTATCCAATATATGCCCAGTAAGCCAGCTAAATACGGCATAAAAATTTTCTGGATGTGCGATTCAGCAACTTATTATGGGATGAATGGCATGATTTACTGTGGAAAAGAAGCTGATGCTCCAGTCCAGAAAGATCTATGTTCCAACATAGTGAAAACACTAGCTTTACCAATTTTCCATTCTGGAAAAAATATCACTATGGATAATTATTTTACTAATTTAGAACTGACCAATGTTTTGCTTCAGAAACAACTAACACTTGTTGGTACAATGAGACCAAACCGACGCGAAATTCCACCAATAATGAAGCACAATGCACAGCGACCAATCTACGAGAGTGTATTCGGTTTCTGCAATGAGGAAACAATGGTGTCCTATAAAGCCAAGAAAGAAAAATCTGTGATATTACTGAGCACAATGCATCACGATGAAAGTATTGACACCAATGACAGGAAACAAAAACCTGAAATTATACTTCATTATAATAAGACAAAAGGAGGTGTCGACAAGATGGACGAAATGATTACTGAATATTTGTGTAAAAGGCAGACTAAACGTTGGCCTGTTGCCCTTTTTTCCAATATCCTTGATGTGTCATCCCTCAATAGCTATATTGTTTATTGTCAAACTAATCCAGAATTCCATGCCAACAGGAAGGACAGTAGACGTATATTTTTGACAGAACTTTGTTATGAACTTTTGATGCCTACTATGCTAGAGAGAAGCAGCACAAAATGCTTATCAAGGCAAATTACAGAGGCAATGATCCGATGTGGAATATGCTTTCAGGAACAGCCAGAGCAAAGAGAAAAAAAAAGAAAGTGCTGCTATATTTGTCCAGCAAAGAAAGAAAGAAAATCGGAGCGCTTATGTTCTACTTGCGGACAAAATGTATGCAGGGAACATTCTGAAGAAAAAATAATATGCAAGAATTGTCGGGGGAATATGTAAAGTGGAAAATAAATATTCCTGCACCAAGTTTGCTACAGACTTTATATAAAAACTTTTTATAAGAAAAAATGTATCCATCATAAAAAATTGTACTGAGTGAATATATTGGGCGTGCCCGTTTAGTTACTTTTTTGTTGTTTTATGTACATAATTTTTTTTTGGAATTATACACATCTTAGGCTATGTTCCAAGTAGCGCTGGGGTTCCCCAGAATGTGATCCATAATGGATCTGACCTCCTGGTAACTCCAGCTAAGGCTGATGGAATGCCGGGATTCCACCAGCCTTAGCTGAGGTCACCAGGAGGTCAGATCCATTACAGATCCCCTCCTGGTGGACCCCAGCACTAGTGGGAATGCATCCTTACTTTGCAAATTTAAAATAAACTTTGAAAAGTATTTTTATTTGAGTTATTCCATGTTATTTGCACACAGGCCTAAAAGGCCCCAGGTACGTGAATATGGGGTAGTCACAAAAAAAGCGTTGCTATACGAAATGCCTATAACATAAAAATATACGAACAACTGGAAATTACTAACAACTATATAGCTGAGGAATACCTAGAGTTTCAAAATTGTAACTAAAGTAGTTTTACAGAAAATAATAAAAAAGTAACCTGACAGGCCTGCGAGGCCCCAGGTACGCGTTCTACCAGCCTTAGCCGGGGTCACCAGGAGGTCATATCCATTACGAAATCCCATCCAGGCGGACCCCAGAGCTAGTGGGAATGCATGCTTACTTTCAAATAACTTTGAAAAAAAAATGTTTTTGAGTTATTCCATGTTATTTGAAAACAGGCCTCAAAGGCCCCAGGTACGTAATAGTGTAGATTTCTATGGTCACGCATTCTAGGGTTAACATGAGACTCCCAATCATCCGAAAAGACCAAAATATCATCCAAATATACAATAATGAATCTATCCAAATACTTTCGGAAGATGTCATGCATAAAGGACTGAAACACAGATGGAGCATTAGAAAGCCTGAATGGCATCACCAGGTACTCAAAATGGCCCTCGGGCGTATTAAATGCTGTTTTCCATTCATCACCCTGTTTAATATGCACAAGATTATATGCCCCTCGAAGATCTATCTTGGTGAACCAACTAGCCCCCTTAATCCGAGCAAACAAATCAGACAGTAGAGGCAAAGGGTACTGAAATTTGACCGTGATTTTATTGAGAAGGTGGTAATCTATACAAGGTCTCAGAGAACCATCCTTCTTAGCCACAAAAAAGAACCCTGCTCCCAACGGTGACGACGACGGGCGAATATGCCCTTTCTCCAAGGACTCCTTTATATAACTCCGCATAGCGGCGTGTTCCGGCACAGATAAATTGAAAAGCCGTCCCTTAGGAAATTTAATACCAGGAATCAAATTAATAGCACAATCACAATCCCTATGAGGAGGTAGGGCACTGGATTTGGGCTCATCAAATACATCTCGGTAATCCGACAAAAACTCAGGGACTTCAGAAGGAGTAGAAGGAGAAATTGACAACAACGGAACGTCACCATGTACCCCTTGACAACCCCAACTGGACACAGACATTGATTTCCAGTCCAATACTGGATTATGGACCTGTAGCCATGGCAAACCCAATACGACCACATCATGCAAATTATGCAACACCAAAAAGCGAACATCTTCCTGATGTGTAGGAGCCATGCACATGGTCAACTGAGTCCAGTACTGAGGTTTATTCTTGGCCAAAGGCGTAGCATCAATTCCCCTTAATGGAATAGGATACTGCAAGGGCTCCAAGAAAAAAACACAGCACCTGGCAAACTCCAAGTCCATCAAATTCAGGGCAGCGCCTGAGTCCACAAATGCCATAACAGAGTAGGATGACAAAGAGCAAATCAGAGTAACGGACAAAAGAAATTTAGGCTGTACAGTACCAATGGTGACAGACCTAGCGAACCGCTTAGAGCGCTTTGGACAATCAGAGATAGCATGAGTGGAGTCACCACAGTAAAAACACAGCCCATTCTGATGTCTGTGTTCCTGCCGTTCAGCTCTGGTCAAAGTCCTATCACATTGCATAGGCTCAGGCCTCTGCTCAGAGGACACCGCCAAATGGCGCACAACCTTGTGTTCACACAAGCGCCGATCGATCTGAATGGCCAAGGACATTGATTCATTCAGACCAGCAGGCGTGGGAAACCCCACCATAACATCCTTAAGGGCTTCAGAAAGACCTTTTCTGAAAATTGCTGCAAGGGCACACTCATTCCATTGAGTAAGCACAGACCACTTTCTAAACTTCTGGCAATATACCTCCGCTTCATCCTGACCTTGACACAAAGCCAGCAAGATTTTCTCTGCCTGATCCACAGAGTTAGGTTCATCATAAAGCAATCCAAGCGCCAGAAAAAACGCATCAACATTAAGCAATGCAGGATCTCCTGGCGCAAGGGAGAATGCCCAGTCTTGTGGGTCGCCACGTAACAAAGAAATAATGATTTTTACTTGCTGAATGGGGTCACCAGAGGAGCGGGGTTTCAAAGCAAGAAACAGTTTACAATTATTTTTGAAATTCAGAAATTTAGATCTATCTCCAAAAAACAAATCAGGAATTGGAATTCTAGGCTCTAACATAGGATTCTGAACTACATAATCTTGAATGCTTTGTACCCTCGCAGTGAGGTGATCAACACAAGAGGACAGACCTTGAATGTCCATATCTACACCTGAGTCCTGAACCACCCAAAGGTTAAGGGGAAAAGAAAGACAAAACACACTGCAGGGAAAAAAAATGGTCTCAGAACTTCTCTTATTCCTCTATTGAGATGCATTAACACTTTGTGGGCCAGCTGTACTGTTATGGACCTGGTGGTTAGGTGCACCGGGAATGACCTGATGGTTAAACTAGAAGACAGGACAAGCTCTGGGAAGTGGGAACTCTACTGACCGCAAATCCTAATCCTATAACACACACACTAGAAATAGCTGTGGAGCGTACCTAACTCTCCCTAGATGCCTCTTCACAGCCTAAGAGCTAACTACCCCTAAAGATAGGAAAATAAGCCTTACCTTGCCTCAGAGAAATTCCCCAAAGATAAAGGCAGCCCCCCACATATATTAACTGTGAGTTAAGAGGAAAGTCACAAACACAGGGATGAAACAGGTTTCAGCAAAGGAGGCCAGACTTACTAAATAGATTGAGGATAGGAAAGTAATCTATGCGGTCAGCACGAAAAACTACAAAAAGCCATGCAGAGTGTGCAAAAAGACCCCCGCACCGACTCACGGTGGGGAGGTGCCACTCTGCAACCCAGAGCTTCCAGCTAGCAAGGCAATATCATGTTAGCAAGCTGGACTAGAACTTAGCAAGTACTAAGAAATATATTCACTACACAATGAACAACAAATGAACTAGCAGGGACTTAGCTTTTGCTGGAGTAGACAGGTCATCAGAAAGATCCAAGAGAGATCTGAACCAGTACTAATACATTGACAGCAGGCATGGAGTAACGATCTGAGTGGAGTTAAATAGAGAAGCCAGCCTAGCTGCAAACGAGAGCAGCTGAGGAGGCAACCTCAGAACCAGCAGTTCCACTCACAGCCACCAGAGGGAGTCCACGGACAGAACTCGCCGAAGTACCATTCATAACCACAGGAGGGAGTTCTAGAACGGAATTCACAACATCCTCTGCCATTCGCTCCCCCTGGCAGAGAGCGCATATTTTAGATTCTGCTAGAGCCAATCTGTGAGGATCATCATATATGAGTCCAAGAGCAGAAAAAAACTCTCTACTGAGTTAAATGTAGCTGAATCAGAAGGTAATGAAAATGCCCGTGCTTGGGGGTCTCCGTTCAGTAATGACAAAACCAAGCCTACATGCTGAGCCTCATTACCTGAGGAAAGCGGGCGCGTACGAAAATACAATTTGGAAGCTTCACGAAAACAACAAATTTACTGCGTTCCCCAGCAAACCTCTCAGGTAAAAGGATTTTTGGCTCTGCAACTCTACCTGCAGTTTCCACTTGCACATTAGATACCACAAGACCCTGTTGCTGAACTGCCCCCTTCAATTCAGTGACCTGTAAGAACAGCGCCCCCAACTGGTGGTTTATGGAAGTCATGGGATCCATGACATACAAAAAAAAAAAATATTATATATAATTATTATTATTATATTATTATCTTTTTGGGCCGATTATAATGTCACGGGAGTACTGGGTAGACTAAGGCTGGTTACCCGGGCCCCTGCGATATCCCTCAGGCTAGGGAAACCCTGTCTGTCCCTTTCCCAGAAGTTACACTAAAGGTGTGCATGTCTGGGCCACCAGGCCTGACCCTGTCTCCTGTTTCAGCCCTAAGCTGAAACCACAACCCGCCACCCAGTGAAGAGACCACACACCAATCCCCACAGAAAGCACAGACAGGGAAAACTGAAAAACGCACCACGCTGACACATAGGAATATACTATAATGTGCACAGGGCAAAACAAATATAAATATAGGAAAGAGGAATATCACAAAGGATAATACACCACCAGATATGATATTCCTACAACAAGACTACCACTCCAGACCGGAATCACTAGGCATAAAGCACAAGCTATAATCGGCGATGCCCAAAGTCCACTGCGACTATTTAAAGGCCGTGGGCGTGACCCAGCCTCCAACCTTATTACCAGCCAGATTAACCCCGAGCAAGCTGGATAAAATGTAGCCGACGCCACTGAGCGTGTAGTGGACGTAAGTGGAATTACTGCTGTCTGTCGGACGCCCTAGTGTGAACAGCGTCCGACATGACAGAAACCAGATGCGGTTTTATTTGTCAATGCGATTCGAGGTGTACATACCTATTCATCAGGACAAACCATGCTCATGCAGGGTGCCCAGATTTTTGCATCAGCCAATTTTCCTTTTTGTAATTTTTAAAATGAAAAAAAAAACAAAAAAAACAAAACAATAAATATATTTATTTTTCACCTAAAATACAAAGGAAATGTGTCATCTTTAACTTTAAGCATTTAGAAATCATTCCATCTTCAACTTGTTTAACTATTCATAATAACAGTAATTTTGACCAGGGGAGCAAAAACTTTTACATGCCACTATATATTGCTGAGTAGTTCCCTCTGAGTCCAGTTAGGCTATGTGCCCATGTTGCGGATTTGTATGCAGATCTTTCCGCACCGTTTTTGAAAAATCCACAGGTAAAACGCGGATTTGCCGCGGATTTACAGCGTTATTTGTGCGGATTTCACCTGCGTTTTACCACCTGCAGATTTCTATAAAGTAACTGGTGTTAAACGCTTTGCAATCCGCACAAAGAATTGATGTGCTGCAGAAAATACAATGCAGCGGTTCCGAGCGGTATTTTCCGCACCATGGGCACTGTGGATTTGGTTTTCCATAGTTTTACATGGTACTGTAAACATGATGGAAAACTGCTGCGAATACGCAACGTGTGCACATACCCTAACTCTTCAGGGCCCATCTGCAAGCTAATTAGGTCTCACAAGATTATATAATTGTGGAGTGAACCATGCCATGATATGCGTGCCCATTAGTGATGAGCGAGTATACTCATTGTTTAGGTGGAGTATTTCTGACTGCTCGAGGATTTAGTTTTCATCAGGGCAGCTGAGTGATTTACAGCTATTAGCCAGCTTGATTACATGTGGGGATTCCCTAGCAACCAGGCAACCCCCACATGTACTCAGCCTGGCTAGTAGCTGTAAATCATTCAGCTGCCATGATGAAAACTAAATCCCCAAGCAGTCATAAATACTCGGAGGTCACCCGAGCGTGCTCGGGAAATCTCGAGTAACGAGTATACTCGCTCATCACTAGTGCCCATAGATTGACATCATGGTGCCTGGCCAGCTGAACAGCCCCGAAGAGTGACCAGTCACTGGGAGTTGCACAGTAGTTAGCTGAGATCCTCCAGCACTGATTAGTGCTCACATGATTTTGCATGAGGCCTATTCAGCACTGGAGGTGCAGAAGATCCCTCAAAATTGACCAGAATCCGAGAGGTGAGGATTACATATATTTTGCTTACTTATTCCCCGTTCTAAAATTATTAGTAGGCAGTCATTTTGCTTGTTTTGAGCAAATCGAATCATAAAAAAAATTGGTTTCTAGCAAATCAGATTTTTTGTGTGAAATTTGTTGTAAATTTGACTAGGGATGAGTGGACCTCAACCAGAGGCGTAGCTAGGGTTTTGGTTCGGGGGGGGGCGAAGCTTTTGAGTGGGCCCCTAACCAGGTAACCTTGATTACAGCTGGGTGATGCACCCTAATAATGGAGGAGAACCTCAGCAGATGACCGCACTGTTACTGACGATAATCTCTTTATAAAGACCAACATGGATATTACCGCCATATGGTCAGTGGTAGATACCAGCCCAACAGAACATAGATCACAGCACAGTTACAGATAATGTCTTACCGCTGACGTCCTTTCTGAAAGAATCGTTCATTTTTAACTTCTTTTCCATCTGGCCCAGACCAACATGACAACTTCTTCCAGCCACAACTCGACTGCAGAGAATACAACAAAGACACATTTCACTTCTCATATTCCAGCCCCATCACCATCTATTCTCAACCTGCACAAACTCCTCATCCTGCTGATACCCCAATACTGCCGCTGCTTCCATATGTGTCCCTATTACTGCCCGATACCCCAATACTGAGCCTCTGCTGCCGTATGTGACCCTATTACTGCCCCTGATACCCCAATACTGAGCCGCTGCTGCCATATGTGTCCCTATTACTGCACCTGATACCCCAATACTGAGCCTCTGCTGCCGTATGTGACCCTATTACTGCCCCTGATACCCCAATACTGAGCCGCTGCTGCCATATGTGTCCCTATTACTGCACCTGATACCCCAATACTGAGCCGCTGCTGCCATATGTGTCCCTATTACTGCACCTGATACCCCAATACTGAGCCACTGCTGCCGTATGTGTCCCTATTACTGCCCGATACCCCAAAACGGAGCCGCTGCTGCCATATGTGTCCCTATTACTGCCCCTGATACCCCAATACTGAGCCGCTGCTGCCGTATGTGTCCCTATTACTGCCCCTGATACCCCAATACTGAACCTCTGCTGCCATACGTGTCCCTATTACTGCACCTGATACCCCAATACTGAGCCACTGCTGCCGTATGTGTCCCTATTACTGCCCCTGATACCCCAATACTGAGCCACTGCTGCTGTATGTGTCCCTATTACTGCCCCTGATACCCCAATACTGAGCCACTGCTGCTGTATGTGTCCCTATTACTGCCCCTGATACCCCAATACTGAGCCGCTGCTGCCATATGTGTCCCTATTACTGCACCTGATACCCCAATACTGAGCTGCTGCTGCCGTATGTGTCCCTATTACTGCACCTGATACCTCAATACTGAGCCGCTGATGTCGTATGTGTCCTTATTACTGCCCCTGATACCCCAATACTGAGCCACTGCTGCTGTATGTGTCCCTATTACTGCACCTGATACTCCAATACTGAGCCGCTGCTGTCATATGTGTCCCTATTAATACACCTGATACCCCAATAATGAGCCACTGCTGCCGTATGTGTCCCTATTACTGCCCCTGGTACCACAATACTGAGCAGCTGCTGCCAATGTGTCCCTAATACTGCACCTACTGTGTGGTTCTCTGCGCTTTCTAAATTCTAAAGCAACTCTCTACAATATAGTAATGCCGGGTGCAAGTGCCCTAGAAAACAGTGTCCACATTTTGTCCCCTAGAAAGTAATATTGCCCTTTGTGCCCCTTTGATAGTCACAGTAACCTGAGTTCCCCTATAACAATAAGTGGCAACTTTACATTTTATAATTTCCTCAGTCTCCCCCCATGCAGCTCCCCTATACACAGCATGATGCTCTCTTATACACAATATAATGCCCCCTCACTGTGTAGTACCACCTATACCGTATACTGACCCCTTAGTAGCCTCCAAACTGTTTGATGGCTCCAACACTGTATGATGACCCCCTCACTGTAATTCCCACACTGTATGATGGCACCCTAGATAGCCTCCATATAGCATAATGCACCAGATAGTCCTTAATATACAGTAGTATAGTGCACTCCCCATAGGCCTCTATATAGTATAATGCACTTCCCATAGGCCTCCATATAGAATAATACACTCCCCATAAGCCTTCATATAGTATAATGCACTCCCCATAGGCCTTCATATAGTATAACTTCCTGTCCCACTTTTGTAGGTGGGTGGATAGCACAACACTCTTAATGCCAGAACAGTGCAAACAGGTGGCTGGTTGGATGGCCAATAATGCTTCCAGTATGATTCCCAGCACCACCCTTTCTTCCACCTCAACCTGATCCTCCTACTTCCCATCATGGTGAGTCTCAGGAGACAAGTGTTCTCACATTCAGACATTCTGAGGAGCTCTTTACATTTCCATTTATTGATTCCAACCTCTCATCTTGCTTGTTTTATGAGGGACATGAAGAACTCAGGTTTAGTGATGCTCAAATATTTGAGCAGCTATGCGTCAGTAGAAGACGGCAGTGGAGAAAATCAATTAGTGTCTCAAAAGGTAGAGGATGAGACACAGTTGCCAACACATGTTGTTGTTAAGTCAACAAGTCAGGAGGCCCAGAGTGTGGAAATGGATGATGCGGTGGTGGACAATGAAGTCACTTGCTCAATCTGGGAAGGTGACATGCAGAGCAAGGTCAGCAGTGCAGAGGGGGAGGGATCTGCAGCACCGCAACAGGCAGGAAGAGGCAGTGGGGTGGCTAGAGAAAGGCAGCATTCAGCCGTCCCTACCCCAGGCCTTCGAACACAAGCAAAAACACTCAACTGCCCACCCCACCCATATTACACATACATTACACCGGCACTTTTTCAAACTGCGTGCTCTGAAAATGTTGCCATCTAGGAGTATGGACACTGATTTTTTCCGCAACCTCTTGACAGCGGGCATCCCTCAGTACTCAGTAACCTTCACATTCTTAGAACCCGGAAGGTATGAAACCACAAAATTGAAATGGGAGAAAACAGCGACCATCGAGCCTGTCTAGGATTCAACCGCTTAGCAGACTCGAGATAAGTCAGATTCTTGTGATCCGTTAAGACCACCACGCGATGCTTGGCTCCCTCAAGCCAATGTCGCCACTCCTCGAATGCCCACTTCATGGCCAACAACTCCCGATTGCCAACATCATAATTACGCTCAGCAGGCGAAAACTTTCTAGAAAAGAAAGCACATGGCTTCATCACAGAGCCATCAGAAGATCTTTGAGACAAAACAGCCCCTGCTCCAATCTCAGAAGCATCAACCTCGACCTGAAAAGGGAGCGAAACATCTGGCTGACACAACACAGGGGCCGAAGAGAAATGACGTTTCAACTCCCGAAAAGCCTCAACGGCCGCAGAGGACCAATTCACCACATCAGCACCTTTCTTGGTCAAATCAGTCAATGGTTTAACAACACTAGAAAAATTAGCGATGAAGCGACGGTAAAAATTAGCAAAGCCCAGGAATTTCTGAAGGCTCTTCACAGATGTAGGCTGAGTCCAATCATAAATGGCCTGAACTTTAACAGGATCCATCTCGATAGTAGAAGGGGAAAAAATGAAGCCCAAAAAGGAAACCTTCTGAACTCCGAAGAGACATTTAGACCCCTTCACAAACAAAGAATTAGCACGAAGAACCTGGAACACCATTCTGACTTGCTTAACTAAAGAGGAACTATATGCCTATATTGGCCTTACTCTTCTGGCAGGGTCGACTAAATCATATGATGTGCCAATCAGAGAGTTATTTCTGAACCCATTTGCAGATCCACATTACAAAGCCACTATGTCCGTAGATAGATTTGAGGCTATTCGGAGATGCATTCGTTTTGATGAAAAGAGAACTCGGCCTGTGAGGTTGGCAACCGATAAATTAGCGCCTATTATTAGCTATATATGGAATCTTTTTATCAAGAACTGTTACAAACTTTACAATTCTAGCGAATATGTGACAGTGGACGAACAACTTCTTGCCTTTAGGGGACGTTGCAAATTTATCCAATATATGCCCAGTAAGCCAGCTAAATACGGCATAAAAATTTTCTGGATGTGCGATTCAGCAACTTATTATGGGATGAATGGCATGATTTACTGTGGAAAAGAAGCTGATGCTCCAGTCCAGAAAGATCTATGTTCCAACATAGTGAAAACACTAGCTTTACCAATTTTCCATTCTGGAAAAAATATCACTATGGATAATTATTTTACTAATTTAGAACTGACCAATGTTTTGCTTCAGAAACAACTAACACTTGTTGGTACAATGAGACCAAACCGACGCGAAATTCCACCAATAATGAAGCACAATGCACAGCGACCAATCTACGAGAGTGTATTCGGTTTCTGCAATGAGGAAACAATGGTGTCCTATAAAGCCAAGAAAGAAAAATCTGTGATATTACTGAGCACAATGCATCACGATGAAAGTATTGACACCAATGACAGGAAACAAAAACCTGAAATTATACTTCATTATAATAAGACAAAAGGAGGTGTCGACAAGATGGACGAAATGATTACTGAATATTCGTGTAAAAGGCAGACTAAACGTTGGCCTGTTGCCCTTTTTTCCAATATCCTTGATGTGTCATCCCTCAATAGCTATATTGTTTATTGTCAAACTAATCCAGAATTCCATGCCAACATGAAGGACAGTAGACATATATTTTTGACAGAACTTTGTTATGAACTTTTGATGCCTACTATGCTAGAGAGAAGCAGCACAAAATGCTTATCAAGGCAAATTACAGAGGCAATGATCCGATGTGGAATATGCTTTCAGGAACAGCCAGAGCAAAGAGAAAAAAAAAGAAAGTGCTGCTATATTTGTCCAGCAAAGAAAGAAAGAAAATCGGAGCGCTTATGTTCTACTTGCGGACAAAATGTATGCAGGGAACATTCTGAAGAAAAAATAATATGCAAGAATTGTCGGGGGAATATGTAAAGTGGAAAATAAATATTCCTGCACCAAGTTTGCTACAGACTTTATATAAAAACTTTTTATAAGAAAAAATGTATCCATCATAAAAAATTGTACTGAGTGAATATATTGGGCGTGCCCGTTTAGTTACTTTTTTGTTGTTTTATGTACATAATTTTTTTTGGGAATTATACACATCTTAGGCTATGTTCCAAGTAGCGCTGGGGTTCCCCAGAATGTGATCCATAATGGATCTGACCTCCTGGTAACTCCAGCTAAGGCTGATGGAATGCCGGGATTCCACCAGCCTTAGCTGAGGTCACCAGGAGGTCAGATCCATTACAGATCCCCTCCTGGTGGACCCCAGCACTAGTGGGAATGCATCCTTACTTTGCAAATTTAAAATAAACTTTGAAAAGTATTTTTATTTGAGTTATTCCATGTTATTTGCACACAGGCCTAAAAGGCCCCAGGTACGTGAATATGGGGTAGTCACAAAAAAAGCGTTGCTATACGAAATGCCTATAACATAAAAATATACGAACAACTGGAAATTACTAACAACTATATAGCTGAGGAATACCTAGAGTTTCAAAATTGTAACTAAAGTAGTTTTACAGAAAATAATAAAAAAGTAACCTGACAGGCCTGCGAGGCCCCAGGTACGCGTTCTACCAGCCTTAGCCGGGGTCACCAGGAGGTCATATCCATTACGAAATCCCATCCAGGCGGACCCCAGAGCTAGTGGGAATGCATGCTTACTTTCAAATAACTTTGAAAAAAAATGTTTTTGAGTTATTCCATGTTATTTGAAAACAGGCCTCAAAGGCCCCAGGTACGTAATAGTGTAGATTTCTATGGTCACGCATTCTAGGGTTAACATGAGACTCCCAATCATCCGAAAAGACCAAAATATCATCCAAATATACAATAATGAATCTATCCAAATACTTTCGGAAGATGTCATGCATAAAGGACTGAAACACAGATGGAGCATTAGAAAGCCCGAATGGCATCACCAGGTACTCAAAATGGCCCTCGGGCGTATTAAATGCTGTTTTCCATTCATCACCCTGTTTAATATGCACAAGATTATACGCCCCTCGAAGATCTATCTTGGTGAACCAACTAGCCCCCTTAATCCGAGCAAACAAATCAGACAGTAGAGGCAAAGGGTACTGAAATTTGACCGTGATTTTATTGAGAAGGTGGTAATCTATACAAGGTCTCAGAGAACCATCCTTCTTAGCCACAAAAAAGAACCCTGCTCCCAACGGTGACGACGACGGGCGAATATGCCCTTTCTCCAAGGACTCCTTTATATAACTCTGCATAGCGGCGTGTTCCGGCACAGATAAATTGAAAAGCCGTCCCTTAGGAAATTTAATACCAGGAATCAAATTAATAGCACAATCACAATCCCTATGAGGAGGTAGGGCACTGGATTTGGGCTCATCAAATACATCTCGGTAATCCGACAAAAACTCAGGGACTTCAGAAGGAGTAGAAGGAGAAATTGACAACAACGGAACGTCACCATGTACCCCTTGACAACCCCAACTGGACACAGACATTGATTTCCAGTCCAATACTGGATTATGGACCTGTAGCCATGGCAAACCCAATATGACCACATCATGCAAATTATGCAACACCAAAAAGCGAACATCTTCCTGATGTGTAGGAGCCATGCACATGGTCAACTGAGTCCAGTACTGAGGTTTATTCTTGGCCAAAGGCGTAGCATCAATTCCCCTTAATGGAATAGGATACTGCAAGGGCTCCAAGAAAAAAACACAGCACCTGGCAAACTCCAAGTCCATCAAATTCAGGGCAGCGCCTGAGTCCACAAATGCCATAACAGAGTAGGATGACAAAGAGCAAATCAGAGTAACGGACAAAAGAAATTTAGGCTGTACAGTACCAATGGTGACAGACCTAGCGAACCGCTTAGAGTGCTTTGGACAATCAGAGATAGCATGAGTGGAGTCACCACAGTAAAAACACAGCCCATTCTGATGTCTGTGTTCCTGCCGTTCAGCTCTGGTCAAAGTCCTATCACATTGCATAGGCTCAGGCCTCTGCTCAGAGGACACCGCCAAATGGCGCACAACCTTGTGTTCACACAAGCGCCGATCGATCTGAATGGCCAAGGACATTGATTCATTCAGACCAGCAGGCGTGGGAAACCCCACCATAACATCCTTAAGGGCTTCAGAAAGACCTTTTCTGAAAATTGCTGCAAGGGCACACTCATTCCATTGAGTAAGCACAGACCACTTTCTAAACTTCTGGCAATATACCTCCGCTTCATCCTGACCTTGACACAAAGCCAGCAAGATTTTCTCTGCCTGATCCACAGAGTTAGGTTCATCATAAAGCAATCCAAGCGCCAGAAAAAACGCATCAACATTAAGCAATGCAGGATCTCCTGGCGCAAGGGAGAATGCCCAGTCTTGTGGGTCGCCACGTAACAAAGAAATAATGATTTTTACTTGCTGAATGGGGTCACCAGAGGAGCGGGGTTTCAAAGCAAGAAACAGTTTACAATTATTTTTGAAATTCAGAAATTTAGATCTATCTCCAAAAAACAAATCAGGAATTGGAATTCTAGGCTCTAACATAGGATTCTGAACTACATAATCTTGAATGCTTTGTACCCTCGCAGTGAGGTGATCAACACAAGAGGACAGACCTTGAATGTCCATATCTACACCTGAGTCCTGAACCACCCAAAGGTTAAGGGGAAAAGAAAGACAAAACACACTGCAGGGAAAAAAAATGGTCTCAGAACTTCTCTTATTCCTCTATTGAGATGCATTAACACTTTGTGGGCCAGCTGTACTGTTATGGACCTGGTGGTTAGGTGCACCGGGAATGACCTGATGGTTAAACTAGAAGACAGGACAAGCTCTGGGAAGTGGGAACTCTACTGACCGCAAATCCTAATCCTATAACACACACACTAGAAATAGCTGTGGAGCGTACCTAACTCTCCCTAGATGCCTCTTCACAGCCTAAGAGCTAACTACCCCTAAAGATAGGAAAATAAGCCTTACCTTGCCTCAGAGAAATTCCCCAAAGATAAAGGCAGCCCCCCACATATATTAACTGTGAGTTAAGAGGAAAGTCACAAACACAGGGATGAAACAGGTTTCAGCAAAGGAGGCCAGACTTACTAAATAGATTGAGGATAGGAAAGTAATCTATGCGGTCAGCACGAAAAACTACAAAAAGCCATGCAGAGTGTGCAAAAAGACCCCCGCACCGACTCACGGTGGGGAGGTGCCACTCTGCAACCCAGAGCTTCCAGCTAGCAAGGCAATATCATGTTAGCAAGCTGGACTAGAACTTAGCAAGTACTAAGAAATATATTCACTACACAATGAACAACAAATGAACTAGCAGGGACTTAGCTTTTGCTGGAGTAGACAGGTCATCAGAAAGATCCAAGAGAGATCTGAACCAGTACTAATACATTGACAGCAGGCATGGAGTAACGATCTGAGTGGAGTTAAATAGAGAAGCCAGCCTAGCTGCAAACGAGAGCAGCTGAGGAGGCAACCTCAGAACCAGCAGTTCCACTCACAGCCACCAGAGGGAGTCCACGGACAGAACTCGCCGAAGTACCATTCATAACCACAGGAGGGAGTTCTAGAACGGAATTCACAACATCCTCTGCCATTCGCTCCCCCTGGCAGAGAGCGCATATTTTAGATTCTGCTAGAGCCAATCTGTGAGGATCATCATATATGAGTCCAAGAGCAGAAAAAAACTCTCTACTGAGTTAAATGTAGCTGAATCAGAAGGTAATGAAAATGCCCGTGCTTGGGGGTCTCCGTTCAGTAATGACAAAACCAAGCCTACATGCTGAGCCTCATTACCTGAGGAAAGCGGGCGCGTACGAAAATACAATTTGGAAGCTTCACGAAAACAACAAATTTACTGCGTTCCCCAGCAAACCTCTCAGGTAAAAGGATTTTTGGCTCTGCAACTCTACCTGCAGTTTCCACTTGCACATTAGATACCACAAGACCCTGTTGCTGAACTGCCCCCTTCAATTCAGTGACCTGTAAGAACAGCGCCCCCAACTGGTGGTTTATGGAAGTCATGGGATCCATGACATACAAAAAAAAAAAATATTATATATAATTATTATTATTATATTATTATCTTTTTGGGCCGATTATAATGTCACGGGAGTACTGGGTAGACTAAGGCTGGTTACCCGGGCCCCTGCGATATCCCTCAGGCTAGGGAAACCCTGTCTGTCCCTTTCCCAGAAGTTACACTAAAGGTGTGCATGTCTGGGCCACCAGGCCTGACCCTGTCTCCTGTTTCAGCCCTAAGCTGAAACCACAACCCGCCACCCAGTGAAGAGACCACACACCAATCCCCACAGAAAGCACAGACAGGGAAAACTGAAAAACGCACCACGCTGACACACAGGAATATACTATAATGTGCACAGGGCAAAACAAATATAAATATAGGAAAGAGGAATATCACAAAGGATAATACACCACCAGATATGATATTCCTACAACAAGACCACCACTCCAGACCGGAATCACTAGGCACAAAGCACAAGCTATAATCGGCGATGCCCAAAGTCCACTGCGACTATTTAAAGGCCGTGGGCGTGACCCAGCCTCCAACCTGATTACCAGCCAGATTAACCCCGAGCAAGCTGGATAAAATGTAGCCGACGCCACTGAGCGTGTAGTGGACGTAAGTGGAATTACTGCTGTCTGTCGGACGCCCTAGTGTGAACAGCGTCCGACATGACAGAAACCAGATGCGGTTTTATTTGTCAATGCGTTTCGAGGTGTACATACCTATTCATCAGGACAAACCATGCTCATGCAGGGTGCCCAGATTTTTGCATCAGCCAATTTTCCTTTTTGTAATTTTTAAAATGAAAAAAAAAACAAAAAAAACAAAACAATAAATATATTTATTTTTCACCTAAAATACAAAGGAAATGTGTCATCTTTAACTTTAAGCATTTAGAAATCATTCCATCTTCAACTTGTTTAACTATTCATAATAACAGTAATTTTGACCAGGGGAGCAAAAACTTTTACATGCCACTATATATTGCTGAGTAGTTCCCTCTGAGTCCAGTTAGGCTATGTGCCCATGTTGCGGATTTGTATGCAGATCTTTCCGCACCGTTTTTGAAAAATCCACAGGTAAAACGCGGATTTGCCGCGGATTTACAGCGTTATTTGTGCGGATTTCACCTGCGTTTTACCACCTGCAGATTTCTATAAAGTAACTGGTGTTAAACGCTTTGCAATCCGCACAAAGAATTGATGTGCTGCAGAAAATACAATGCAGCGGTTCCGAGCAGTATTTTCCGCACCATGGGCACTGTGGATTTGGTTTTCCATAGTTTTACATGGTACTGTAAACATGATGGAAAACTGCTGCGAATACGCAACGTGTGCACATACCCTAACTCTTCAGGGCCCATCTGCAAGCTAATTAGGTCTCACAAGATTATATAATTGTGGAGTGAACCATGCCATGATATGCGTGCCCATTAGTGATGAGCGAGTATACTCATTGTTCAGGTGGAGTATTTCTGACTGCTCGAGGATTTAGTTTTCATCAGGGCAGCTGAGTGATTTACAGCTATTAGCCAGCTTGATTACATGTGGGGATTCCCTAGCAACCAGGCAACCCCCACATGTACTCAGCCTGGCTAGTAGCTGTAAATCATTCAGCTGCCATGATGAAAACTAAATCCCCAAGCAGTCATAAATACTCGGAGGTCACCCGAGCGTGCTCGGGAAATCTCGAGTAACGAGTATACTCGCTCATCACTAGTGCCCATAGATTGACATCATGGTGCCTGGCCAGCTGAACAGCCCCGAAGAGTGACCAGTCACTGGGAGTTGCACAGTAGTTAGCTGAGATCCTCCAGCACTGATTAGTGCTCACATGATTTTGCATGAGGCCTATTCAGCACTGGAGGTGCAGAAGATCCCTCAAAATTGACCAGAATCCGAGAGGTGAGGATTACATATATTTTGCTTACTTATTCCCCGTTCTAAAATTATTAGTAGGCAGTCATTTTGCTTGTTTTGAGCAAATCGAATCATAAAAAAAATTGGTTTCTAGCAAATCAGATTTTTTGTGTGAAATTTGTTGTAAATTTGACTAGGGATGAGTGGACCTCAACCAGAGGCGTAGCTAGGGTTTTGGTTGGGGGGGGGCGAAGCTTCTGAGTGGGCCCCTAACCAGGTAACCTTGATTACAGCTGGGTGATGCACCCTAATAATGGAGGAGAACCTCAGCAGATGACCGCACTGTTACTGACGATAATCTCTTTATAAAGACCAACATGGATATTACCGCCATATGGTCAGTGGTAGATACCAGCCCAACAGAACATAGATCACAGCACAGTTACAGATAATGTCTTACCGCTGACGTCCTTTCTGAAAGAATCGTTCATTTTTAACTTCTTTTCCATCTGGCCCAGACCAACATGACAACTTCTTCCAGCCACAACTCGACTGCAGAGAATACAACAAAGACACATTTCACTTCTCATATTCCAGCCCCATCACCATCTATTCTCAACCTGCACAAACTCCTCATCCTGCTGATACCCCAATACTGCCGCTGCTTCCATATGTGTCCCTATTACTGCCCGATACCCCAATACTGAGCCTCTGCTGCCGTATGTGTCCCTCTTACTGCCCCTGGTACCCCAATACTGAGCCGCTGCTGCCATATGTGTCCCTATTACTGCACCTGATACCCCAATACTGAGTCGGTGCTGCCATATGTGTCCCTATTACTGCCCCTGGTACCCCAATACTGAGCCGCTGCTGCCGTATGTGTCCCTATTACTGCCCCTGATACCCCAATACTGAGCCGCTGCTGCCATATGTGTCCCTATTACTGCACCTGATACCCCAATACTGAGCCGCTGCTGCCATATGTGTCCCTATTACTGCCCCTGATAACCCAAAACTGAGCCGCTGCTGTCGTATGTGTCCCTATTACTGCCCCTGATACCCCAATACTGAGCCACTGCTGCCGTATGTGTCCCTATTACTGCCCCTGATACCCCAATACTGAGCCGCTGCTGCCATATGTGTCCCTATTACTGCACCTGATACCCTAATACTGAGCCGCTGCTGCCGTATGTGTCCCTATAACTGCACCTGATACCCCAATACTGAGCCTCTGCTGCCGTATGTGTCCCTATTACTGCCCCTGATACCCCAATACTGAGCCGCTGCTGCCGTATGTGTCCCTATTACTGCACCTGATACCTCAATACTGAGCCGCTGCTGCCGTTTGTGACCCTATTACTGCCCCTGATACCCCAATACTGAGCCGCTGCTGCCATATGTGTCCCTATTACTGCACCTGATACCTCAATACTGAGCCGCTGCTGCCATTTGTGTCCCTATTACTGCTCCTGATACCCCAATACTGAGCCGCTGCTGCCGTATGTGACCCTTTTACTGCCCCTGATACCCCAATACTGAGCCGCTGCTGCCATATGTGTCCCTATTACTGCCCGATACCCCAAAACGGAGCCGCTGCTGCCGTATGTGTCCCTATTACTGCCCCTGATACCCCAATACTGAGCCGCTGCTGCCGTATGTGTCCCTATTACTGCCCCTGATACCCCAATACTGAACCTCTGCTGCCATACGTGTCCCTATTACTGCACCTGATACCCCAATACTGAGCCACTGCTGCCGTATGTGTCCCTATTACTGCCCCTGATACCCCAATACTGAGCCACTGCTGCTGTATGTGTCCCTATTACTGCCCCTGATACCCCAATACTGAGCCACTGCTGCTGTATGTGTCCCTATTACTGCCCCTGATACCCCAATACTGAGCCGCTGCTGCCATATGTGTCCCTATTACTGCACCTGATACCCCAATACTGAGCTGCTGCTGCCGTATGTGTCCCTATTACTGCACCTGATACCTCAATACTGAGCCGCTGATGTCGTATGTGTCCTTATTACTGCCCCTGATACCCCAATACTGAGCCACTGCTGCTGTATGTGTCCCTATTACTGCACCTGATACTCCAATACTGAGCCGCTGCTGTCATATGTGTCCCTATTAATACACCTGATACCCCAATAATGAGCCACTGCTGCCGTATGTGTCCCTATTACTGCCCCTGGTACCACAATACTGAGCAGCTGCTGCCAATGTGTCCCTAATACTGCACCTACTGTGTGGTTCTCTGCGCTTTCTAAATTCTAAAGCAACTCTCTACAATATAGTAATGCCGGGTGCAAGTGCCCTAGAAAACAGTGTCCACATTTTGTCCCCTAGAAAGTAATATTGCCCTTTGTGCCCCTTTGATAGTCACAGTAACCTGAGTTCCCCTATAACAATAAGTGGCAACTTTACATTTTATAATTTCCTCAGTCTCCCCCCATGCAGCTCCCCTATACACAGCATGATGCTCTCTTATACACAATATAATGCCCCCTCACTGTGTAGTACCACCTATACCGTATACTGACCCCTTAGTAGCCTCCAAACTGTTTGATGGCTCCAACACTGTATGATGACCCCCTCACTGTAATTCCCACACTGTATGATGGCACCCTAGATAGCCTCCATATAGCATAATGCACCAGATAGTCCTTAATATACAGTAGTATAGTGCACTCCCCATAGGCCTCTATATAGTATAATGCACTTCCCATAGGCCTCCATATAGAATAATACACTCCCCATAAGCCTTCATATAGTATAATGCACTCCCCATAGGCCTTCATATAGTATAACTTCCTGTCCCACTTTTGTAGGTGGGTGGATAGCACAACACTCTTAATGCCAGAACAGTGCAAACAGGTGGCTGGTTGGATGGCCAATAATGCTTCCAGTATGATTCCCAGCACCACCCTTTCTTCCACCTCAACCTGATCCTCCTACTTCCCATCATGGTGAGTCTCAGGAGACAAGTGTTCTCACATTCAGACATTCTGAGGAGCTCTTTACATTTCCATTTATTGATTCCAACCTCTCATCTTGCTTGTTTTATGAGGGACATGAAGAACTCAGGTTTAGTGATGCTCAAATATTTGAGCAGCTATGCGTCAGTAGAAGACGGCAGTGGAGAAAATCAATTAGTGTCTCAAAAGGTAGAGGATGAGACACAGTTGCCAACACATGTTGTTGTTAATTCAACAAGTCAGGAGGCCCAGAGTGTGGAAATGGATGATGCGGTGGTGGACAATGAAGTCACTTGCTCAATCTGGGAAGGTGACATGCAGAGCAAGGTCAGCAGTGCAGAGGGGGAGGGATCTGCAGCACCGCAACAGGCAGGAAGAGGCAGTGGGGTGGCTAGAGAAAGGCAGCATTCAGCCGTCCCTACCCCAGGCCTTCGAACACAAGCAAAAACACTCAACTGCCCACCCCACCCATATTACACATACATTACACCGGCACTTTTTCAAACTGCGTGCTCTGAAAATGTTGCCATCTGGGAGTATGGACACTGATTTTTTCCGCAACCTCTTGACAGCGGGCATCCCTCAGTACTCAGTAACCAGACGCCACTGTTTTTCCTGGTGTGCCATTTTTGCCTTGCACCAGCAATTGTTCCATAAGATCACCTGGGCCTGACCAATTCATTTACTGGTAAGGTTCACTTAATGACCAACATGTGGACAAGTGCTTGAGGCCAGAGACGCTACCTTTGTCTGACAGCACACTGGGTGAACCTAATGGAGGCCAGGACTGGGTTGGAAACTGTGATGGCAAGCATTTTACCAATGCTGAGGATTTGGAGCCCTACTTTCATCAGGATATTTTCCACCAGTACTTGCACCACCTCCTCCTCATCAACTTCCATCTTAGAATTGTTATACATATCAGTCGCAATCTGGAAGCACTGCAGCACTGATTTGGTGAAGCTGCAACAGGCTCGCTGAAACTAATTTATTTAGGTGACCAACAGCACACTGCCGCAAAGTTATTGAAAGGTATAGGAGACAAGACAGATTTGTGGCTCTCATTGCTGGACCTTCAAACATTCATGGTCATGTGTGATAATTGCTGTAAGCTGGTGGCAGCTCTGAAGCTTGGAAAGCTCATAAAACACATACCATGCCTGGCCCACATGCTCGAATTAGCAACAAATTAAGTTGATCACACAAAAAGGTCAGATTTAAAATTAATTTCCCTCTCCTCTGATATGATCTAGCATATCAGAGAAGAGAAAAATGGGGTAGACCATTGTGATAAACCCTATCACAGTGATCAAAATTAAAAAAGTAGTAAATGAAATCCCCTTTTGTCACCCACTTGTTTAGATAAAAATCATAAAATACAAAATTTAAAATGTTTCCATTCTTTGAAGTTAGGGTTGAGATTAGGGTTAAGGTTGTGTTAGGGTTATGATAGGGTTGTGATTTGGTTAGGGTTTTAGTTAGGGTTGTGTTAGGGTTAGGGTTGGGGCTAGGGTTGGGGCTAGAGTTAGAGTTGTGATTAGGGTTGGGTTAGGGTTAGGGTTGGCGTTAGGGTTGTGTTAGTGTTGAAGTTGTACATCTTTTTTTTTTCAAAAGTAATACAAAAAAATTATTACATATGATGGTTAATATTCAGCACAAGTGCTCTCTACACATGTTTACATTGTGTACTTGAGTATGCATAGAGTATCGTGGATCCCTGCATTTTTTGTGTGTCTAATGGCCGCAAAAAATGCAGGCATGGGACTCAAACATATCACTTGAGAATCCGCGATATTTGTTACATACCCAAGAACCCAATGCAAACTGGAGTAGCAAGCACTTTCCAAAATGAGGTCACTTGTGGTTTTTTTTTCACTGTTTAAGCACATTAGGGGCTTTCCAAAAACGACATGGCATCCGCTCTTGATTCCAGCCAATTTTGCGTTCAAAAAGTCAAATGGTGCTCTCTCCCTTCCGAGACCTGCCGTGCATCCAAACAGTTGATTTCTTCACATATGGGGTATCGGCATACTCAGGAGAAATTGCACAAAAATGTTGTGGTCCATTTTCTCATGTTACCTTTGTAAAAATAAAAAAGTTTGAGTCTAAAGTAATTTTTTTAGTCAAAAAAGTTAAATGTTCATTTTTTTCTTCCACATTGCTTCAGTTCTCGTGAAGCAACTGAAGGGTTAATAAACTTCCCGAATGTGGTTTTTAACACCTTGAGGGGTCACTTTTGGCTTTTTTTGTCATATAGACCCCTCAAAGGGACTTTGTGATGTGGTACGTAAAAAAAAATGGTTTTGTTAATTTTATTGGAAAAATGAGAAATCGGTGGTCAACTTTTAACTTTAAAAAAAAAATCACGTCCCTAAATTTTTTCTGATGTAAAGTAGACACGTTCGAAATGTCATTTATTTTTTACAGGACATCTATTTATGGTTCATGTGCATTCCATTTTTTTCTTGCACCCATTCATTTGCATTGGTGAGTCGCATCCGAAACATGCAGTCAATTGCAGGATGCTGCAATTTTTCCTGAGACCAATTAGACCCTATGCGAAACCTGTGTTTGGGGCCCACTCAGATGTGTTTCACGCATACCCTGTGCTAAACCCATCAGTACACTTCTGCATACAGTGTCCTCCCTTATTATTTATTGTGTTGTCCTGTGTCACATACATTTAACTCCCATGACACAAATACTGCATACAGTGACTAGCTCCATAATGACATGATTGTTTAGCTTGGAAATATGTACAATCCAACAATTAGATGGCTTACATATTCTTTCTTTGCAAACCTAAATCACCTGATATATTGCATTTATTTTAGGAAAGGGGCTGCTGATGAGCTTTAAAATAGAGAAAATGCGAAAAGGGGAAATACATACTGTAAGAATAAACACAACACAATGTTAACATTGTGCACAACTTATTTTTTTATTTTTTATTTTTTATTTTCGATGAATTGACCAGTTTCCTTAGCAACATAAAATGCTATTATTGAATTCATGGAGCACAATTCATGGCATTCTGACATCATAATGCATTTGTTATTCGCACAACAGAGCACACAATAGAATGAAACATGAGAGAATTGAGTGGAATCTTGCTTATCATAAAATGGCTAAAAGAGCACTTGCAACAAGAAAGGACTGCAAGAACAATGTTTTCTATCACATCTGAGCACTTAGCAGTTACATGTGTTTTCCTCATTCATTCTATTGCATTAAATCAAAACATTGAAGTGACAATACACAAAGATGTTTGCACAGTGTATATTACAAAAAACCCTTTTATATTGCTTTAGAGGACCTGCTGAACCAACAGTTAGGTTGCCAAAAGAGTTTGTCCGCTACTTAATGCTGACTGCCTTTCCTTAGAATAAATAATCAATATTGGATCGGTGGGGATGCAGCATCAGGAATTCCTCCAATCAGTTGCTCTCAGTGCCAACAGAGGCTGGCGATTGGTTCCAGAACCAACACCTTCAACTGTACAGTGGCTGTGGTCAGGTACTACACATCCACCCCTATGTATGTGAATAGTGTTGGACATGCAGTACTCCACTGTGGCCACTATGCTGTTGATGGAGCAGTGATGACCTATTCCAAGACTATTATTATTATTATTATTATTATTATTTATTTATTTATTTATATAGCACAATTAATTCCATGGTGCTGTACATGAGAAGGGGTTACATCAAAATACAAATATCACTTACAGTAAACAAAACTAACAATGACAGACTGATACGGTGGGAGAGGACCCTGCCCTTGCGGGCTTACATTCTACAGGATTATGGGGAAGGAGACAGTAGGTCGAGGGTTGTAGGAGCTCCGATGGTGTTGAGGTGGTCGTGTGGTCATTACAGGTTGTAAGCTTATTTGAAGAGATGGGTTTTCAGGTTCTGTTTGAAGGATCCAAATGTGGTGGATAACCGGACGTGTTGTGGCATAGAATTCCAGAGGATGGGGGATATTCGAGAGAAGTCTTGGAGGCGATTGGGTGAGGAGCAAATAAGCGTGGAGGAGAGAAGGAGGTCTTGGGAGGACCGGAGATTGCAGAAGGGAAGGTATTGAGAGATTAGTATGGAAATATACGGAGGAGAAAGGTTATGGATGGCTTTGTAGGTCAGTGTTAGTAGTTTAAACTAGATACGCTGGGAAATTGGGAGCCAGTGAAGGGATTTGCAAAGAGGGGAAGCAGGAGTGTAGCGAGGAGAGAGATTAATTAGTCGGGCAGCAGAGTTAAGGATGGACTGGAGGGGAGAGTGTTAGAGGGTAGGCCACAAAGGAGGATGTTGCAGTAGTCGAGGCGGGAGATGATTAGGGCATGCACAAGCATTTTGGTAGCGTGAGGGTTGAGGAAAGGACAAATTCTGGTGAAACTGATGAAATCCAGATGTCACCAGCAACTGATATAGCTGATTGACGGGGGTGCCAGGTGTCGCACACCCAGCAATCTGATTTTGATGGCATAGGCTATCAGTATAAAATGATGGATAACCCTTAACCCTTTCATCTTAATCAAAATAAAGTGGCTTAAAAAGGTTATGTGAAAAAGATAACATTATCAGCTATCTACAAGATATCTGATAGCTACTACACTCTGTTCCAAATTATTATGCTAATTGGATTTTTACATTTCATAAAAATTATTTTTTTGGTTTTCCAAATAAACTCATGGGTGGTTTTGTCTCTCAGGGTTCTTCGGATCACTGAAATAAACCTCAAACACCTGTGATAATTATTTTGCCAGATAAGTCCAATTAAAAGAAAGCTACATAAGTACATAAGGAGGGCATTCCACATTATTAATCAGGCTACAGGTTGTGAGGAATATGGGAAAGAAAAAGAATCTCGCTGCAGCCAAAAAGCGTCAAATGGTGCATTGCCTTGGACAAGGTATGAAAACATTAAATAAATGTTAATTTAGACTAGACAAACCCATTAAGATGAAAAAAATGTTTTTATTAATTATTGCTACTGCCATGTATAACAGATTAATAAATTCTCAGTCACAATAACTATGCAGGTCCATCACCTCCCTATCTCACTTTATTAATATTCACCGACTACCACTCTCATTTTAAATATGTTTCACTAGTCCAGTAGTACCACGCAATCCAATCCTTGCAGCACACAGTGCATGAGTTGGGGGAAGTCATAAGTCTGCGTTCATACGGTGTGACTGCAGTCTTTTCATTTTAGACAGGACAACCCCTTAAAGATAAGAAAAAAAAAATAATCTAAAAAAAAATGCCCAGTGCCATTTCACAAACTTCTGAAGATTAAAGCAGCCAGAGAACTATTTATTTATTGTATTCACATATTTAGCACCATTAATAACACAGTGTTTTATAGACATTATCATCACTGTCCCCATTAGGGCTCACAATCTAGATTCCCTATCAGTATGTCTTTGTGGTTTGGGAGGAAACCAGAGAACCCAGAGGAAACCCACGCAAACACTGGGAGAACATACAGTACAAGCTCTTTGCAGATGTTGTCTTGGTGGGAGTTGAACCCAGAAATTGGCTCATGATGTCTGTCCTTGCCGCACAAGCTTCCCAATGATGTATAGAGCTATCACATAACATGGTCTATCACAGCTAATCATGGGCTATCAAAGCATGTCTATAAATTATGAGTGCCGGACGAGTAGCAGCATGTTAGCATTGTACAGCCTAGAGATAGGAGTTCAGATCGCACAGCTCATTCTACATTGTGATAACAAGACTAAATCTGATTGTGGTGTACTACTGTGGTGCTGAAGCAAATTAGTGGGAGTGGTAGTCTCAGTCTGTGGATTATAGTGCTACTATTCAAGTGATAGGGAGATGATGCCTCTGCATAGTCAGTGTGACTGTGAATTGATTGGTCTGTCATATAACGCAGTAACTGCACCTTAATAATAGCATTTACTATTCACCACACACTGCCAACAAGAATATCAGAATGTGAATAATATTGCTTTTGAAGGAAAATCCCCAAACCAAGGTTTATGTGTCAGAGAAAAAGAGCTTCCTGGCTTGTGAGCCTGGCAAGCCATATTTTTTTTTATTCATTTAATAATAAAAGAAAACTCTCTTTATTTCAGAAATATAAATGCAACTGTAGACTTCAAAAAGCGTCCATGTTTGAAAAAAAATATACATTTTTTCCACATTTCCTTTTTGTCCAATATTGTCACCAGCAAAGCAAGCGCATACTCTCAAAAAGGGATAATTTTTGGATCATTTTATCAATTTAGATGACCTAAAAAAAGTCTGATATTGCAGTGTGTTGCTAAATAAATAACTACAATCTGTTTTTTTTTTTCACTTTGGCAGAAGTTAACATCACTTGGACACTAATATGGCTATGCTTCCTTTAAACAGCTTAAAAGGGGTCCAACAAAGTCCTCGAAGATCTCTGAGTGTTATACATATATTTTCCAAGCAATTAAAGGCTTTGCTGTAATGAGATTTTGGGGAAATTTTAATGAAACTGGAGAAACCAGGTTTCAAAAGATTTGCTCATGTCTAGATATTAAAAATATGCATTGTTTATAATTGTTAATTATTTAACATTCCAAAATGCAGTAAAGATAATGATTCCACACCAATCCTTATCCACAAGCAAGCTCACAATTTACAAAATGTACCTGTTTTATTTTTTACAATTACAGTAGTTACAAAGTGGAAGATTTTCATGCTTAAAGAAGCACTCATATCAAAATTGTTATCCTATTAATATATTGCAATCATCGTGTTATATAGCACTGTGAACTTACAATTGCTCACTTTGCCTTCTGCCCAGTTAATTCTTCATTTTTCCATTAGGTCTATGACATCACATGATTAAAAACGAACTAAGTGAATCATTCTAGTTCTTTGTAACAACAGGAGGTCAAATTTTCCTTTATAAATCATCAGTGCAAAATTCCTGGCAGAGGAGAGGAGGAGCAGCAGGGTCAGGAGTTGAAGAGGGGAATAATAAATAAAGGGACAAAAGACTTCCTTTTTCTACATAGAGCAGAGCAAAGAGAAGAATTAGCTAGGTAGAAAGGCAAAATGAGCAATTGTAAGTACACAATGCTTTATATTATAATTACCAATATATTAATAGGGCAAAAACATTGATGGGAGTGCTTCTGCAAACTGGCTTATTTTGTATATATTTTTTTAAATACCCTAGTTGAAAAAATAAATATCGAGTCACATAATTTTTGTTATTTTTATTTCTTATATGTGTGCATTGCCTAAGATATCTCACACAAGTATGATACTATTTCTAATAACTTAAGAAATATTGGGGATGATTTCTCAAAATAGAGGACAATTAATTATTTTCATTTTTTAATAGTGATGAGCGAACTTGCTTCTCGATAGTAGGACATCACTTGATCATCTGGGTGCTTGAATCTGCTCGGCACTCGTTGAGCATTGGCTGGTGCTTGGATTCAATGCTTGAGTCCCTGCCCAACATGCTTGGTGCTGTTACACAGCGAATAAACATGCAGGGATTGCCTGCCAGTTACTGTAATGCCATGGCCATCTTGGTAGTGGCAAAACTGTGATTGCCTGGCTGCATTACCTCATCACAAGTTATAAAAGGACTGGCGCTGCCATGCTAAGCACATTGACACAATTGCACTGTTCAGGGACAGTTCTTATTTGAGGCAGAGAACAGTTGTCCGGGCTTGTGTGCAGATTTAGGAATCAGAATCCTCTAGTAGTGATACTTTGCTGAACCATCAAACTAAAAATGTAGCCTAGTGAAAGCTGGAGCAAGGAAAGTGGTTGAATACAGCCTTTAGGCTTTGCTTAGGGCTTTACAATCCGCTGCTAAATGCTGCAAGTGACCACATTTTTGAGGGGGGGGTGATTAAATTGACTGCATTGTCATCCATACAGTTTGACATGCTTTATGTAAAATGATGGTGGTTTAAATTTTTTAAAAACTGCTTGGCCTGCTACAGTTGAATATACTTTTCTGTGCCAAAAATTGACTATTGTCATCCGTACAATTTAACGTGCTTTTCGTAAAATTACGATGGTTTAAATTTTTTAAAAACTGTTTGACCTGCTACAGTGTACCACATTTTTATTGTTCCAAAAATTGCCTTTAAACTGCTTTTTGTAAAATTAAAGTTGTTTAAAATTTTTTATAAATTCTAGGCCTGCTACCATTGACCAATTTTTTTTGTTCTAAAAATTGACTTTTGTCATCCATACAGTTTAACGTGCTTTGTGTGAAATTACTGTAGTTTGAAATTTTTATAAATCGTTTGGCCTGCTACATTTCACAAATTTTTTTTGTTTCAAAAATTGATTTGTCATCCTTACAGTTTAACTTGCTTTGTGTAAAATGATGGTGGTTTTAAGTTTTTTCAAACCTGATTGGCATGCTGCAGTGAAATACATTTTTCTTTTCCAAAAATTGACTTTTGTCATCCTTATCATTTAACGTGATTTGTGCTAAATTATGATGGTTTAACATTTTTAAAAAACACTTGGCCTGCTACAGTTGACCAAATTATTTTGTTCCAAAAATTTACTATTGTCATCTTTACAGTTTAAAGTGCTTTGTGTGAAATTACAGTGGTTTGAATAAAAAAACAAAACACTTGGCCTGTTACAGGTGATACATTTTTATTTTTAGCAAAAAATGTAGTTTCAAGTTATCATGGAAACTTGGCTTCCAGAGATCTAACAATTATAAAATGCATAAGGTGGGTGGTGAGAGATGTGGAACTGGAAGTGCTGATGATAGGGCACGCAGATAACATAATGTGGGGCAGGTGTGATTGCATCTGTTGCTGGAGCACAAGCAACATGCACAGCTATGACACATAGCTTCCTGTCCCACTTTGCAGGGAGGCACGGGACATCACTTCTGAATCCACACTAGTGTGAACAGGTGGTCAGGATAGTAGATAATGCTTTCAGCATGCTTGTCAGCACCACCAAGTCTTCCACATTGTCCAGTCTTACCAATCAAAAGTGTGGATCACTTAGCCCTCACCCTGATCCTCTTTTCTTCCACAATGTCAAGTCCCAGGAAAACAGTGATCCCACACTAAGACACTTCAAAGAGCTCTTTTCATAATAATTTCTTGATTTTGGCCTTTCACCCTTGATTTTCCAAGAATGACAAAATGAGGTGCTATTAAGTGATGCACAAAACGTAGAGAAGCCACAGTCACAAAAGCTGATAGTAGGGAAAGGCAAATGTTGTTAAAGGAGGTAGATGATGATAAGACACAGTTGCTGATAAGTCAGGTTGTTGTTGTTAAGTCAGGAAGTCTGGAAGACCAGGGTGCAGCGGTGGAAGACAAGGTGTTGAATGACAAAATCACAGAACCAACCTGTAAAGATGGCATGCAGAGGAAGGCCAGCAGTGCTGAGGGTTAGGGATCGGCAGCACCCAATCAGGCAGTGAGATGACCAGCAGGAGGTAGGCAAATTTTCCGCAGATCACTGACACTCGTGAATTTCTTCATTGATCAGTTTGGTGTTCCCTAGTATTGGACTTATTTAAAGTGAGTACTGAGACAACAAAAAACGGTCATTTGAAACCTGTGCCATGCCAAAATAAGCAGGGGCCTGACCACTAAGAGTCTAACCACTACCTGCCAGATCATTCACATGTCATCTAAGCACCCGACTCAGTGAGCTGAACGGTTGGGTCCACAATTGGTGTCAGCAGGTGACACCACTGTCTCCTCTCCTGTGCTAGGTGCTTTCCAATCCCCTGTCTATGACAATGGTGCTAATTCCTCCTGCTCTGCACCAATGCTTGTACCTTCTGAGGCAGCATCATCAGGCAATTCCAAATCCTTGTTTTTGTTTAGGCATGTAGACATGGAGAATTTCCTCCGACTCATGGAGGAAGCCACCCCTTGGTACTCGATCCCCAGCTGCCACTATTTCTCCCAGTGTGGTGTCCTCGCTTATATTGGAATTGCTCACTTAATTACCGACACATGGACAAGGGCTTGTGGCCAGGAAAGCTACATTTCCCTGACAGCACTCTGGGTGAACATTTTGTAGGATGAGACCGAGTCTCACACCGACACTGAGGATTGCTGGCCCTACTTCTATCAGTGTTTCCTCCACCTCCACACCCATTATTGCATCCCCTCCTGCTCCCTCCTCATCCTCCATCTGCAATGTGTTATCTCAAAGCATGTTGTCCACATCAGCTGGAAACTGGAAGCTCTGCAGCACTGTCTCAGCAAAGCAGCAACAGGGTCTGCTGAAGCTAGTTTGTCTACCGCACACTGTGGCAGAGTTATTGAAAGGAATAAAAGTTCAGACCGATGTGTGGGTCTTGCTGATGAAGCTACAACCAGTCATGGTCAGGTGTGATAATGTTTATAACCTGGTGGCAGCTGAGAAGCTTGGCAAGCTCATACTCAAAACCATGCTTGGCCCACGTGCTCAATTGGGTAACAATATGGAGGTGGATGCTGAGGAGGAACAGGAGATGGTTGCTAGCAAAACTAAGGCTAGTACCCACACAAGCTTCATCCCATCTCTCTTGTGAGATTGGGCTGAGGAGGGGAATGAGGAGGAAGAGAGGAAGAAGGAGGAGAGGGAGAGTCATTATCATGGTGGACACAGGGAAATGTTAGTTGTAAGAAGCTTTGCACATATGGTCGACTTTATGTATCTCTGACTTTCGTGTAACCCTTGCCTATATTCATCTTGGCCAAAAAAGAGTATTGGTTGTCCCCCCTGCTAGACCCACTCTACAAGGAGAACCTTGCATCTATCCATCCAGAGGTGGAGAGATCTTCCAAAATGGTGCTATACCAAAAGGCCATTGTGGAAAATATGTGGAAGAAATTCCCATCAGACAATGCTAGTGGTAGGGGGCAAGCTTCCTTACCCAACCAAGGAGGAGAGGGGAGGGAGACACACACTAGGTACAGCAGAGGAAAATATATACTGGCCTTGGAAAATTTCATTAAACCCTCCCAGCATTCAGACCCCAGTGACTGGCTATTTTTGATGAGGGAAAAGTTTTTAAAGATGGTCAAGCAATACCTGGACAACAAAACCAGCATACTCCCTAATTACTCTGTGACCTTCAACTATTGGTCTCAAAGCTAGACACCTGGCATAGGATTCCCTTCTATGCCTTGGAGGTGTTGTGCCGACCTGCTGCTGATGTCTTGTCTGAGAGGGTTTTTGTGACGCCTGGGAGGGTTATAAAAGACGGGCACTTTCGCCTGTCAACAGAAAATACTGTATGGATGACCCTCCTCAACATCCATGTTTTAATTGCAACAATAAAGAAGAGTTTTTATGGGTATTCAGAGTGCCACCTTTTCTTCTACTTTTGGACTATAATACGGTTTGTATGTGAGTCCGTCTCCCATTAAATTTGTGGCAGTTATTGCTTATGTCATAAATTACACTGAAATTTAAAATTTTTAAATAAAAACTTCAATTTTGGTTTACTTAAATTATTATTATTTTTTAATCATTTTTAAATGTTGTCTTATATACAAGTGATTATACAGGAAAGAATGTTTCTTAACATTCTTTATCCTGTAAACTCCAATTTACCTTCAATTTTAAAAATATTATTGCCAGTCCTTAAAGTAGAGTAAAAGTGTGAACCATTGTTGTCATCAGTGATCTGGGAGTCAGAGATGCTTCCAGGGGTCTTCTTCTATTCATCACTTTTTCCATCCATTTCAACATTTTCACTGCTGCCCAGACCGCCTCGTAGGGTCTACAGGAAAAATGATCAGATTTCCTGTTGACTCCCCATATACTCTTTTACTCAAAACGAGCATCTCAGCATTAGGAATTGCTTGGTTCGAATAACAAACATCCGAGCATTTTAGTGCTCTTCCATCCCTATTTTTTAAGCGACCTTTTTGTCTTGTTGTATTTATTGCTATTTTTTAATTAATTTTATGTAAAATTAAAAATGTTTTTGCTTTTTTGTTACCTTTTTTGTGTCTTTTTTTAGACCAGAAAGTTGCACAAACCTTTAAAATATCTAGAAAGGCAATAATAACATGAAGCAAGATGAAGATGAGGGGAATAAGGAGGTAGAGTAGCAGCAGGTGCATGTGGAAGGTGACATTGAGTTAGCCCAGAAATATGAAGGGGACGAGGCAGATAGTCAGTGTGAAATTAATGATGACGATGATCAATCAAAGTGATTAAAGAAGACTCATAGGTCATGTCGGTAAGCATGGCAAGCTGCATGCTCGATTACTTGTGGGATGACAGGTGTATTGCTAGTGTAAAGTAAAGAAAGGACTATAGGATAGCCATGCTTTTAGACCCTCAGTATAAATGCAAATGAGAGATTTTTTCCTGACCATAGAAATAGTTTTAATTAGGTCATTATTAAGAAATGCTGTTTTTCAGGCTCTGCAAAGCTTTCACCAAACAGGTGCCTGCCATCTGCATGTCTGACCAAAAGAACCATTTGTGCAAGTATTGTGGCTACAAAAACAGCTAATGCAGAAGCTACTACTGTATAATTGACATGATGGCCCAGATGTTTTACCTGCCACTATGCTAAACCGACTCACATCAACAGGGAACTACCACACTCAGTCATACTGTACCTGGACTGTGCCCTTTTCCCAGCAGATACCTGCTCAGCAAACTGGTCCAGTGGCAAGAACTGGCTAAGTTTACTAAGGGTGAACCAGCTTGTACAGCCTCCAATGTATTGACGGAGAGTGTGCTCAGTGCATCAGGCAACTTTGTCATACTGTTGCATACTAGATTGTTCTCTGCAGACATGGAAAGCCTTATATTATTAATTAAAAATCATGCATGGATCAGTGCTGATTGGCATTTCCCTATGGTTTGTGCCAAAATTACATTGGGTGTACCATCTGCCTGCCAGTCCACTGTGTTCAACAGTATTCTGCTGCCACCAGTCATGATGGTTTGCCAACCAAACAAGCATCTTGCGCCTATTTATCATGTTTTATCACTATTGTGCTACTGCTGCTGCCATGCAGGCTTCCAGTACTTGCCCTACAAAACCAGAAAGACCATTGACTATCCCATCATATACTATGCTATATGTTGCTGCCTACAGCTACATACAGTATAAACAACCACATATCTCCTGCTTGTCCATTGCATTTTGTACTTTTAATGTACTGCTACTTTTGGGGCTGTCAGTAATGGCCGTGCGCAGCAAGATATTCTTTTGTCTGTCCTTTTACGGCCACTGACTGCTTCATACATCTCCTGCTTCTCCAAAGTGTTCTGTAGCCGTACCGTATTTCGGTTGGGAACCCTTATTATGCTGTCTGCCAGAGGACACATGTTCAAATAGGCTACCTATGATAGACTTGGCACAAGCCACTCCATCTTGCAGATTCCAGAGAAACTCCGACCACAATTTAAACCCTGTACAGGGATCTAGTCTAACAATGGTGTCCAATGGATGGCTTCCAAGGAGGGGCTGCCATCCAGAAGTCCGAACCAGAGGTGGAAAGAATGGCCAAGTAGGGTCGATGCCGAGAAGTCACATCAAGGACAACATCACGAAAAAAGCAGGTAGTCAAAACATAATCCAAAATCAGAACTTGGGAAATACAAAACAGACCACAGAAACCAAGTCAGAGCCAAGCCAGAGAGCCCAGTACTAGATAACTAAACTAATACCTGGCAGCTGCAGACTGTTCGCTGAGGTTTTTCTAGAAACGAGCCCTGCCCATGGCTCGCAGCAGTGAAATAATTACCTACCAGCTTACTGCAGTAAACCAAAACAGAATAGCAAAGGGGAATTAGTATCAGCAATGTGAAACTTAAACAGCCACACACTGTCGGAGTCCAGCAGTAGCAGTGGTTTTAGTGTAGTGTCGACCAGGGCAGGGGTTACAGCATTGTGTTTAGACACATATGTGACATTGAACCTGTGCAAGTTAAATGAACCTGAAATTGCTCACAAAAAGGGAAAAGTTTTGCAAACATTTTAACCCCTTCTTGACATGTGCAGTAATAGTACTGCGCATGTTGTGTCTCCCCCTTTGAGGCGGTGAGCCAACATCTTTCCCGGCATATGTCAGCTGTTTTGAACAGCACTTCTATATTTTTTATTCACAGCGGTCATTTAACACTGTGTATGCAAATATTATGAAAGCAGAGATGGTAATAAGCAGTTTCTGCCTTTTATACGGGAAGTCCAGCCGTATCTAATAGCCACGTCTCTGCTCCTGGAGCGGCAAGATCTTCGTGGAGCTGCGGACTGCCATGACGTTCTAAAAAGCAGTTGCAGTTACATATATGTGGATTGCTCTGACATTTTAAGCTATTAGGTGGTCTGCAAGCAGATATAAAGCCTTTAATGATAACGTCAGCTCCTTATTCACTAACAATAATTAAACAATATTGATTTCTATTCCACATCATATTTTAAACAGGTGAAGCATATTTTTTGTATCCCGTTATTTATTTATTTTATTTTTATTTATAGTATCCAAGTATTAAAACATATAAAATATGTCTACTTGGAATACACTTCCCATGATCAAACTGCATAATAAAATAGATTAACATACCCTCAGAGAGAATACATTTTGAAGAAAGATAGAAAAAAATAGAATCCTAATTTCACCAAGGGAAATACTTAAAATGTCTAGAAACCTTGTCCTAGTTATTATTTTACACGGTATTGTCGACATTGCATAAAATCCATAGAGAATCATTCATTTTTATTTCAAATAGTGTCTATTGAAAGGTAACTCTATAGTAACATTACAAGATCTCTGATGTTTCTATGTTTATTTGTAATATGATCT